>NC_063170.1:19193734-19496234 GCF_023159225.1 Perognathus longimembris pacificus
AGAAGCCCGATTCTCAATTGGTACTCTAAGTTCTACTTTTACCCCTAGGCCTGATAGCATAAAAAGGAAGATTCTGGAACTGAGCGGGGCTGTACATAGAGGGCCATCCTGTCACCACTGTTAACTTCAGCCCGACCATACTCTCTACATCTTTCTCCCCTGGCTAACCTATACAGGTCATCCACTCATGGCACAAGATGGTTGAAAGAAGTTAAAAGTGAAATTGAGAGGTATATATAAGATAATCAATCCAAGTTTCATTTAAACAAGTTATCCTTGCTGGATGTTGGTGGCTCAAGGAGACCGAGATCTGAGAATTGCTGTTCAAATCAGCCTGAGCAGGAAAGTCCATGAGACTTCTTTTCAACTAACTACCTTAATAAGCCAGAAATGGCACTGTGGCTCCAAGTAGTGGAGTGATAATCTCTTGAACACCAAAGCTCAGGGACAGTGCCCAGGCCCTGAGTTCAAGGCCCAGCACTGGCACCAAAAAAAAAAAATTAGGTTATCCTCTAACACATTTATATACACACAGAAACATATACGTTCACTAGTAAATTAGATTTAAAGTTCTTTTGTTATATCATGTGTCATGGTAGCAGGCTTCCTTTATCTTAATAGTCTGAGATGAGCTCATCAGTTTTTCTAGTTATTAATCTATAAGAATTTATTAATTATTGTATCACAGCTCACTCAATATATGCTCAGCTAAAAGTAATTGCTCCATGAGTGCAAATTAAATTAAATTGAGTTATATGTCTGTCACAATCTACTTTTATTAAATTTTACTTCTGTAGAACTTTGATTTTTTTTATCCTTCATCACATCTGCTGCTTTTATTTTTATTTTTTTATTTTTATATTTATTTATTTTATTTATTTATTTTTTTTTGGCCAGTCCTGGGCCTTGGACTCAGGGCCTGAGCACTGTCCCTGGCTTCTTCCCGCTCAAGGCTAGCACTCTGCCACTTGAGCCACAGCGCCGCTTCTGGCTGTTTTCTGTATATGTGGTGCTGGGGAATCGAACCTAGGGCCTCGTGTATCCGAGGCAGGCACTCTTGCCACTAGGCTATATCCCCAGCCCCTATTTATTTATTTTTTTACTTTTTATTATAAAACTGATGTACAGAGAGGTTACAGTTTCATACGTTAGGCATTGGATACATTTCTTGGACTGTTTGTTACCTTGTCCCTCATACCCCCCTCCCCCCTCCCCCTTTCCCCCACTGAGGTTAGAACTTTGATTTTATATCTGGAAAAGAACTTCATAGGAAACTCCAAAGATTTAGTCAAGATCATAGAGCTGATAAACCAAGATACTTTATAAGAATCTGGATTCCAATTTCTGATCTAGTTTTTTTTTTTTTAAGTAGGCCATTCTTTATGCACAGATTATTCAATGTGAGTTTTCTAGCTCAATTCATTCAGGAGTTTGGAGCATGCTTGACAGTGGTTAAGGCTTTCTTAAAGCTTTATTATTTTGTTGGGAGTTTTTTGTGTATTTTTTTCCTTTTTTTTTTTTTTTTTTTTTTTTTGGCAGTCCTGGGGCTTGAACTGGGCCTGAGCACGGCCCCTGGCTTCCTTTTGCTCAAGGCTAGCACTCTGACATGTGGGCCACAGCACCACTTCTGGCTTTTTCTAATTATATGGTGCTGAGGAATTGAACCCAGGGCTTCACACATGTTAGGCAAGCACTCTACTGCTAAGCCACATTCCCAGCCCCCTATTTTTATTATTATCTTTAAATAGTTCTACAAAGGAATTATCATTCAACAAATCAGTTTATGAATACACACCCTGATTGATGACACTACTTTCATCATCCTTCCCCATCCTATCCAATTCTCCCCTTCCCCTCAATTTTCCTAGGTTTATAGGATATGCACTGAGTTCCATAACTATTTCCCCCCCTCTGTTTCTCTTTTTGTTATCTGATCGTTGCTCAATACCTAGAACTCTGTAATTTCCCTCATGGCCTACAGAATTAATTGGTGAGGAGAAAGAGAAAAGAGATTTTTCTAAGAAATGTATATAATTTCCTCTTATTTATGACTTCTTGTCCCTACAAATAATTAGATGTGTATCCTGTAAGCATACATACAGGTACTGATACAGTGCATTGAATATGTTATATCAACATTGACATGCTTTGTAGACATGAATTGCTAGAGATGTTCTCAAACAACTTATTTCTGAGCCATAAGAAATGAAAAACCAAAGGAATATGTAAGTAGAAGTCTTTTTAAAGTCATTTTTCTGTGGTCTCTTTCACAGCATTAAAATACTATTCCCTGTTTAAATATCAACGAATTATTTCATGTACTGAGTTCATTCTGAGCTAATCTCCCAATCTATGGGTGGAACGGCTGAATCTAGCTTTTCTTTCAATGAAAAATTATTAATGGAAGAGTTTTAGAAATCATTTCCCTGTGAAATATAAATCTGTCTCTTTGAATAAAGCATTCTGACAGGCAGCCTAGAAAGTACTAATACAAGGTAACAATCTGTCTCTACCACTGAACTTTATTTGACTGTGAGAAAAACATTATAAAATTCTATTATGGCACATCAGAAAGTCCTGGCTCTACCCAGGCCTTTGTATTTCTTTTACAGAAATCCTCATCAATCATTTAAAATCATTGACCATATCTTACACCTCGCTTTTAGCCATAGTTCAGATGGGAGCTGTGTTATACTCTAAATGGCTTTGCTGCTCAGATGTAAAACAGAATTTATGTTTACTATTCTTCTTCAGACACCCACACTTTCCTTCTGCAAGATAAACCTTATAACTGCTTTAAATCATTCCCTTTCTTCATGTGATTACTAAGAGAATGACAGATTTACAGGCCTAAGACCATCTGTGCAAGAAAAGAAAATGGGTTTTTTTCTTAATAGAAGAGATGACATTGTTTTATTGTCACTTTTATAATCTTCTTTATCTGCACATAGGAATCTTCCATGTTTGACCTGTAGATATTCATGCCACACACTATGAGAGCTTTTCATCCGTTTCTACTCCCCTCATGAAACCAATGAAGCATGGCTCACCTTTATGCCAAACCAGAGTTTCTCAGCTTGGGCTCCATTGAGATTTGGTAACTGTCAAGCTGATAACTGCTATGGAATGATGCCTTGTGTACTGGAGGGGTGTTAGCAGTATCTGTAGCTTTTACCTACTATATTTTAGGGTACCCTCAACCCCCTACTTGTAATAGTCAAAAATGTCATACTATCAAATGTCCCTGAGAGGAAAAAAAAATGCCCCAAGTTGAAAGTTATTGTAAAGGCTCTCCATATCTTCTCAGTAAATTACAATTAAGGCAAAGCAACTAAAGACCTCAACAGAATTTCCTTCATTCACTCATCAGTCTTTTCATTCATTTAGTCATTCCTTTCTGAGCACTTGGAGATTCAGCAGTAGACCCTTCCCAGTGAATAATATTCCTGTGGAGAGTTGGTTTCATAGCTGTTAGAGGAGTACCATTATCCACAGAGCCCTTGAAAGGACTTGGCCAATAACTCGGGGAAAGATTGAAAAACCAAATAAATGTGAGACATTGACTTAAGAAATCATTTACTCTGGGAAGAGTATCTACGGCATTTGCATTCACCAAAATTTTACTTTATGTAATGCGGTGAGGGTAAAAAAACAAAAGCAGCCATGAGTTTTAGGGTACTGGTGCCTCACAAGATACCTAATGCCTCAAATACACCCAATCTTATTTTAAAGAATACATTGTAGTAAACAAAGATGGATTTGGACATATCGCTTGAGAAACTTTGTGTACATTACATAGTGAATGCAAGACAAAGCCTGAATTTAAGATTTTTTTTTGCTTAATACTTATCTCTAATTTCAATTTTTTCGACAGAGTGTCTGTTTTCTTTATAATTAAAAAATCAATAAGCTTTATAAAATTAATGTTTATTGAGAAGTCTGACTTCCCATACATTTGAAATTAAATATTGTACAGTGAACACCTTAGGGGATTATTCATGGGCAACCACTGAGTCTCCCTAGAGAACAAGGAAATAAAGTTGACATGACAGGATTTTCCAAATTGCCACTGAACACACCAAACAGCAGCAGGCCTTTGAAGACTAGACCCGCAGTCTCTGCCCACAGATCTATAGTCCACACAACAAAGTCCGCTCTCCACCGTTCTCCTAACTTTTCCCCCTAGTGATTTCAGTTGTGACAGCTAAAGCCCCTAACAGCCCCATGCCCAGGCCTCTGGAAGGTCACATTTGCATTGGCTGGAAGGACAGTCCAGGTGGTGCTGCCTGTGGACACTGTCTGCTATTTCTCCTTTGCTTAATTATGGATCCTTCCCCTGCCAGCTCTCCTTCCTGATCATCTCCTGCTGTGTGTGGCTTGGGCTTTTAGCTAGAAACAGGAGGAAAGGGAATTTAAAGCTAAATATCAAGCTACAGGTCAGTTTAAAAAGAAAAAAGAGAAGAAAAAGGAAAACAACTACAAATCCATGCAAATTACCTGTGTACAATTTATTTTTATTTTTTTAATATTGCTTGGAACCACATTACAGCCTTGAGAATATAAGTAAACACTTTGGTGTGGTTGTCAGAAGCACTGACTTGAGTGTCACATCAACCAACCTGAACCCCAGATTCAGCTCTCCTTTTGGGATCTCAGGAAGCCCCCATGAAGCCCCAGGAATCTCTTCAAAAATGGATTTACTATATATAACACAATGTGTATATCCAATGATTTCTACAAACCATATTGGGAATACTTTTATAATCAATCATTAGTTCAAATAGTTTAATGTATAGTATGTGACAGAAACTTATGCTACATAGTGAATACAATATGATCAACTAAAGCAGACACAATCCTTCCCCAAAGAAAATGTCCATTGTGATCAGAAATACCTATATTTAGAAAATATGCACATATAGAAGTTTATGAGCTGGGAGCTGGGAGCTCACACCTGTAATCCTAGGAACTCAGGAGGCTGAGATTTGAGGATCAGAGTTTGAAGCCAGCCCAGACAGAAAAAGTCCATGAGACAATTATCTCCAATTAATCACAGAAAAAGCCAGAAGTATCACTGTGGCTCAGGTAGAGTGCTAGCCTTGAGCAAAAAGAGCCCAGGGACGGCACAGGTGCAGAGACCAAGCCCCAAGACTGGCAAAAAAAAAAAAAGTGTATTACTGAAATAGTGATAAGAACCATTAAGAAGAAATTCATAAATGAAATTTGGAGATAGGAATAGCTGTACTGAGGATCATAAATTGGAATCTGGATAACAGAAGATTAGGAGTTTGCTGAACAACATGCCCAACTTCACCAAGTGATTTCTGCTACAGCAGATAAGACCTATAGCATCCAGGTGCTAGATTTTCGTAGGGTTCCCCAAGGACACACAACTAATCGCTGACAGAATGGGCATCCAAACATCAATCATCTTTCTCAATACATAGCAGGATACATACAAAATGGATGTCAATAAAGTCTTGCAGATTGAAGCATGAGCTCTCTAAGAAGTATTATGTTAATGTTGCTGGCTAGCAGCACAATCTTTGAAAATCAATTTGTCATAGTCTTAGTTCCCTATTTGCAGATGAGTACTGTTCACAATTGACATGGCCAGGGAGTTTGAGGTAGCATATGAAATAATGCTCATGAAAGAATATGTCTTTCATAGTATACAATAAATGTTATTTAAGTCTCCATGGATGTGTATTTAGTGTTAAATATGACCTTTGATTACAGGAGACAAATTCATTTGGTTCTCCCCTTTACTTATAACATCTAACAAAATATCTGACCTGAGCAGATTCTTAACATCTCTAGATAAAATTCCCATTGATATTGACTATGCTTTTATTCTTCAATGTGTACGCAACCATATGTACACATACATCACTGTGAAGGTTTTGTCCAAGGCATCAAAAGCTAAGCTGTCAAGTAGCAAAATCTAGCCAAAGGATTCCACTCTTTCTTTCCAGTTGTGTCTGCTAAATAACTTACTTGAAAAGGTCTGAAAATATTCTTTTTTTTTTTTTTTGTCAGTTGTGGGGCTTGAACTCAGGGCCTGGGCACTGTCCCTGAGCGCTTTTGCTCATGGCTAGCTTTGAGCCACAGCTCCACTTCCTGGAAATATTCTTAAGCAGAGATGTTGCCTCTACTGTGCCTGTCCCTTTTCTCTTCAACTCAATTTCCTTTTTACAGGAGATGGAACATAGGGAGAAGGAGTTTGAGATTAATTACATAAATTATTAGTACTAGTTTGTTTTCTGATACTGATATCTCAATGCCACAGTCTGGTTAAGTCAATTAAATTTCCACCTTATTGATACCATACAATGAGGATTAAATTCCAACCAAGTTTCCAAATTATAAACCACAGTTAATAATAAATGAGACAATCTCAGTGTTTGCAAAGGAATGGAATGCAGAAAGTATTGAATGAGGCAACCTGTGATAGAACCTGAGCATCTCTCTATATATATTCATGTAAGGTATGCAAAGATGGCAGAATCTTCCTCTATCTGGACCATTTTTCAGGCCCGTGTTTATAGAAAGCAACCTTTTAGGATTATGTAAGGTCTCTCTCACATCATTCCACTTCTGATGAAGAGCAAACTTGCTTCCAATTACTATAAAAATAGTAAATCCCACAACCCAGAGTCCCTCTCTTATAATGAACCCCTCTCTACATGTAAGTTTCAGTCAGGGCTTTTGAGCCATCATCATAGACAAACTAGAGAGGAAAATGACACAGACATGAGTTTCTGATTACTGTTTTTACTGTATTAACATCTTTTGTCTCTGACCTGGCATCTCATGTCTTCAGATAGCATCCTTTATAATGGCAGACTAATTTGTTAACTTACATAAACAGATTGAATCACACACACAACTGTATATATTTGCAATTTCACCCTTATGGGCACTGGTAATTATTTTCACACAAGAATCTTGTCTAACTGGTTTTATTTACATTAACTTTTTTGAGCTTCCCTTTGCTTTTGAAACTCTAAGGGCCTAATTCCAAACACAAGTATTGAGTAAGAACTGTATTCATATACTTTCAGCCAAGGAAGTCTGACAGTGGCATTGAACTAACAACAAAATGATACAAAGTAAAAGCAACCACAAAATTACTGGAAGGATTTAAAGAAAATTGTAGACTCTAAATTACAGTTTAATTATCAAGTCATGAGAAATTTAGAAATAACACTCTATTTCTGTTACTTGAAGACAGAGGAACCTGAAAACCATCTCTAGGGTCATTTAAAATGATGCCACTCGAATTATCCTTTGCCTTTATGCTCAAGATTCAAACTCCCAGGAGAGGAATATAGCTGACTTTCAGTAGTGTGTTTATTTTCTCTTTGGTCAGGGTGGTGGAAGAAGAATAGAAGAGGGTCAAGCATATTTCCAAATACTTGAACTAACTGAAAAAGAAAATGCCAAAAAGAAAAGTAAAAGTCACAGGTGTTTATCATATAGGACTTGTGGTATATATAAATGCTAAGTATGTGTTTTTTTCTTTTAATCTTGTCCTTCAGTGTTGTGATTATTACTAATAAAAATTGTTACAAAGTTGTTACTGATAATATTAGCACATTAGTAAATGTTTTCCGCTTTTGGATCATTCACAACTGTAGGAAGAACACAGATGTGATATATTACATTTTTGTCAATGTTAAGTTTACATTGGTCTAAAAACCAGTAGGTAAAAAGATCTGCACTGATAAGTTCTCTTCAGTGTGAGACAATGAGAAATTTAACAGTTGACCAATAGTTCAGACTCCAATTACTTTAAATCTTTGTAAATTATTTGACTCTTGGAAATTAAATAATCTCACTACATTATCAGGTTTTTACACATTTAAATCAGAGTAAATAATTTTTAAAGAATGAACATAGTACTGGGATTACAGCTCAGTGGCACCAAACTTTGCTGAGAATATATGAAGCCCTGGGTTTGAATGCCAACATTATAGACAAAGAGGGGCAAGGGACAGAATGAACATAGTTCCTAGCACTTCACAATTTTACTTTTTTCACCTCCCTACTTACTCCATATAAATATGAAAATACAAACTCAAGCTTGGCTTCTTACGGGACATTTTAATAAACAAAAATCAACAACCAATCTGGGTGTGATGGTACACACTTGTAATCTAATCATTTAGACTCTGAAGCTGGAGAATAATGAGTTTGAGGCCAGGCTGGGTTGGAACCAGGAAAACAATCATGAAAATCTGCATGCTGATGAAAAAGACTTCATCTGGTGACATATTTTTCTGAGAAAAGAAAAGAATCAATCAAAGAGTATAGGATCTCAGTTAAACAGGAGGAATTAAGAGATCTATCACTCATCATGGTGACTATATAACAATATATTGTAAACTTAAAATGTTTAGAGAGGCTATTTTAAAGGCTTTCACAACAAAAACTAAATAGCAAGTGTGTGAGACAATATATGTATGCTAATTAGCTTGATTCAGGCCTGAAGTATATATCAAAACATCATGCCATACACTATAAAGATATACAATTTTTGTTTGTTAATTAAAAGGTACAGAGAGAGAGAGAGAGAGAGAGAGAGAGAGAGAGAGACCTAATGAGATTGTAAATTTCCTTGCCTGTGTAGAAAAAGTACCCTTACAGAGAAACAAGAGTATAGAAACAGCCCAGATCCAAAAAAAATGTGATACCTATACACAATGGAATTTTACACAGCCATTAGAAAGAATAATATTATGTCATTTGCATGGAAATGAATGGACCTAGAACACATCATGGTACATAAGGTAAGGCAAACTCAGAGAGACAAATGGCACATGTTTTCTCTCATGTGCAGAAGCTAGATCTAAAGTACACTAGAACATAATAAATTATACGGGTCTCTAGGCATTCACACATAGTGAGACCAAAGGAGGAGACTCTTAGGAGAGGAATACAAAAGCACAATGCCTATGTGCATCTGATCATACAAAATAATATTTATTGAAATGAACTCCAGGAAATGGAATGAAGAGGTTTCTTTTTCTTTTTGTTCTGGAGTATAAGAAGAGGCACAGAAATGGAGGGGCAAAGGGTAAAAAAAAAATGCAGCAATAGTACTCACTGAACACTATGTTGAAAATGAACTATACAACTTGTGGATGGGAAATGGGAGGGAAAAACTGGGAGAGAGTGAGGGAAGGGGCGACACTGTCCAAAAAGAAATGGCCCAAAAGTGATTACCTGACTTACACAATAGTAAACCCTCTGTATGCCGCCATTATTTTTAAAACTATGAAACGAGAAATAACTGATCCATAATAAAAAGTCCTCTTTATTGTTATTTCAGTGTACAATGCTTTCTGATCTTGGTTGTACATGCATTTTAACCCTTCAGCCTTCTGAATTTAACCTGTTGTCTCCTTTGTGGTTAAAAACTGCTTTATTTTTGTACTTAAGCTCCTTTAAAAAACATTATAACTGTTTTGCACTGTAACTGTTGAGGTGGGGAAGGGCCTTTCAATTTTATTCTAAAAGGTACAGAAATAAATGGTGCTGTGCATGCCTTGTATTTTCAGGCCATGATTATTTGCTGGTTGTATGCACTGACACTGAGGCAGAATTGGACCCAGAAACTAGAAGATGTTTTGATTTGTTGATCTTTAGCATTTCTTCCCAGTTAAATCAACACCTTTTTAAAGATACACAAAAATCTATCATGGGATTTGCCAAACTATTATATTGCATAACATCTGTTCACCTCAATGGCTGTTCAGAAAAGTCCTGAAGAAAAAGGGATGAATGTACCAACTTTTAAAAAAATTTTTATTGTCAAACTGATGTACAGAGAGGATACATTTTCATACATTAGGCATTGGCTACATTTCTTGTACTGTTTGTTACCTCCTCCCTCATTCCCCCCTCCCCCTTTCCTTCTCCCCCATGAGTTGTACAATTGATTTACACCAAACAGTTTTGCAAGTATTGCTTTTGTAGTCCTTTGTCTTTTTACCCTGTGTCTCTCGATTTTGGTATTCCCTTTCAGTTTCCTATTTCTACTACCAGTATACACGGTTTCCCATGTACTCAGATAAGATACAGAGATAGTGCAGATGGATGTACCAACTCTTGTGAAGCCTGATCCATACAAACTTGAACCCAAACCTTATCTTTACCATTTGCTCCCTGACTGACTTCACTTTTCCGTTAATACTGAATTTGTGAGGAACAGTCACTAAATAATGTTTCCACATTTGTGCCTTTGGTCCCCATCGTTTGGTCCTCCCTTTCAAAGATGACTTCATTGTTTTATAAGGGCTTGAGCTTGGGCCTTGCACTTAGTAGATAAGCACTGTGCCACTTAAGCCACAATCACAGCCCGTTTTCTTTTAGTTTATTTTTAGATATCTTATTTTTAGACCATGCATTTTACACAAGGCTTACATTAGTGATCCTCTACATCTCCTTCCTAAGACTGGCACATTTATTGAAATAGGCCATGGTTAATTTTTCTGTTCAGGCTGGCCTCAAGTTGTGACCTTCCCATCTCTCTACTTCCCAAGTATCTTCCCCTGTTGGTTGGTTTGTCGTTGTTGCTGCTGTTATTTGAGATAGGGTCTTTCTATGTGCCCCAATCTAGACTAGAATTCATAAGAGTGTGCTTCAGCACCTTGACTGCTGGGATTATATGTGTGTATTACCACACCCAACATTCAGTTTAATTGCAAACAATTCAACTGGCCTGCATCTTCCTCAACTTTGACAATCCTGATCAAAGGGTTGGATTTCCATAACCAACCCACTGCACCTTTCTTCCTGCTTCTTTACTCTTCCTTTAGTTCCTATCTTTGTCTTTTCCTACTATTCCAGAACTGAGTGTGTAGCCTTCTTGTTCCTCAAATCTTCAATCTTAGAATCAAATTTTTAAATTTTTATCCCACAAATAGTATGGAATGGCAGTCATTACAATTCTTTCAACAATTCTACAAGTTAACTCTATTTTTTTCCTCCTATATACATTAGTTTTATTCTTAGCCTTCAAAAAGTAAAGCTTAAAACAAAGTTTTTTGAACTCATGTTCACACACTTCAAGCTATACACATTTCTTTACTTACATCTCTTGCTCTGGATTTGATCACCTAAATTCTTAGTTTATGTGTACAGCTAACTAAATCTGGGTATTTTTGACTGGAGTGTTATCAATTTCCTACAGACAGATTCTTCTATGCCCAGTCATATTTCTATCCTTTAGAATCACAATTATCCTTGTAATTTTCTTAGTTGTTGGGATAATACAGTATTGACTCTGAAGGATCAGTTATTAGTACAAAAGAAACAAGAAAATACAGATAGAGCAGTATGTAGCACTTAGTTCATTGTTCATTTACTTCTTGATAATAGTATAATTATAATGGTGAAACCAGTAAGTTACTATTTTATTTTTATTATTATCACAAATATTACTACTATTGCTACTATGCTGTAAAAGTTTAGGATCTAGAGAACAAATAGATATATTCAGTGACTAATAATTCAATCAAGTGCTCCAATATATTTGATATACCTTTCTATGATTACAGCCATGAGTACCTGCACTTTTATATTTAGTCAATGAACATGCACTGATGCACATACACACACAGAGATGTGCATGTACACAGACACAAACACAAACACACACACATACTGACTATATGAGCACTTACACTTTGGAAGGGAAAAACATATTGGTAGGAATCCACTGTACTATCTTTCAGGGACCTGAAATTCTTGGTGAATATCACTTTGAGGTAAAAATTTATATCTGCAGTTACCAGATTGTCCCCTGAAGTAATTGAAACCTAAAAGCCTTAGATAGAAAGCTGCTCAGTGCCAATGATTATAACAGAGCAATTTGAGTTTATGTGACGTGCTACTTTTGGAATGAAAGCACTGACTTTGGCTATATAAAATATATAAATACATAATAGTTAAATGTCTTTTTTAAAAAGGATTTGTGCTGGAGTGGCCAGCTCCCAAATCTCTAATTTCACTGAATATAGTCAGTCTATCTAGCTGTGGCTTACTGGCCCTTCTGACAAGGGATGATAGAATGATATTTGGTGGATTTCATAAAAGAAAACATAATGGCCTTTCTCTCTGGAGGATTCTATAGTAACAGAGCCTGAACTTAATGTATCATCTTCTTAAAGAGAGACAATCTCTTCATAGACAGTACCTAAGTGATGAGAAATTAACCACTAACACCCTTTAAGTTTTCTTATTGGAATCTAGAGAGGAAGAAGATGGGAAGTAGTATTAAATTCCCTCTTATTCTATTCATTGTTGTTTAGCTTTCCCTCTGGAAAAATTAGAAGATGAATTCTTGTTGAAATTATATATTAGAAGAAGTAGATGATATGCAATAGACTGCCTATCTCCTCATAATTTCACTGTTGATAACATGCCCTGATGGTGAGTGGCTTCAGGGTCCAGTAGCCATGTGTTGCAGGACTTGTTTTAAGCAATAATAGAGGGGTAAAGTAAATTGATATTCCAAAGAAATGAAAGGAACTCTGGAATCAGAATTGCTTGTGTTTAAATCCAGCTACATGATCTTAAGCAAGTAATTTAAACACCGAGTTTCAATGGGTTTCATCTTCATGACTATGTTAGACAATCATCCACAGAATTTATGCATTGAACTCACAAAGTGACATGTTGTACTGAAAGCCCTTTGTACAACAACTTAAAGGCAATTTAAAAGAAATGTTCATAGAATTAAGGATAATGTAGGCATATGACTAGTAGGTTGATTAAAAATTCCACTACTTTCAAAACTACATTAAAGAGAAATATGAAAAAAAAAAAGACTTGGCCTTTGTTGTCCATTAATCATGTGAATAAGAATAAAAAAATCGGGGCTGGGGATATAGCCTAGTGGCAAGAGTGCCTGCCTCGGATACACGAGGCCCTAGGTTCGATTCCCCAGCACCACATATACAGAAAACGGCCAGAAGCGGCGCTGTGGCTCAAGTGGCGGAGTGCTAGCCTTGAGCGGGAAGAAGCCAGGGACAGTGCTCAGGCCCTGAGTCCAAGGCCCAGGACTGGCCAAAAAAAAAAATATATATATGAACCCAAAGTACTGATACTCTTCAAGAGATGGGAGACTATATCACTTCCCTTGAATCTGGGTGGGCTTACCATTTCTTTTTTTTTTCCTTTATTGTCAAAGTGATGTACAGAGGGGTTACAGTTTCATACATAAGGCAATGCATATGTTTCTTATCCAACTTGTTACCTCCTCCTTCATTCCTCCCTCCTCCCTTCCTCCTTACTTACTTCCCCCCCCCCAATGATGTGAACAGTTGGTTTACACTACATAGTTTTGTAAGTACTGCGGTTGCACTGGTTTGTCTTTTTATCCGTTGTCTCTAGATTTTGCTATTTCCTTTCCCTTCTCTAGTTCTCATACATGTATATACACTATCCAGGGTACTAAAATCAGTTACAGTGATATCAGGGGTAAAACAATGGGAAAGAAGGACAAAAGAAAAAAAGGCATAATTTCACATGGTATGTTGAAAATAAAAACAGTGATAAACCACTTGTTTCTACAACTTGGAGTTCATTTCAATTAGCATCAACATATGTGTTCATATGGACATAGCTATTGAGCTATTATGATCTTCTGCTAGGATTATCCTAGACATGTACTAATTATTCCCAATGAGGGAAACCATAGAGTCTATGTTTCTTTGGGTCTGGCTCACTTTACTTAGTATGGTTTTTTCCAAGTCCTTCCATTTCCTTATGAATGGGGCAATGTCATTCTTTCTCACAGAGGCAGAGAATCCCATTGTGTATATGTACCACATTTTCTTGGCCCACTCATCTACTGAGGGGCATTTGGGTTGTTTTTTTCTTTTGTTTGGTGGGTGCTTAGGCTTGAACTCTGGGTGTGGACACTGTCCCTGAGCTCTTCAGCTCAAGGCTAGCGCTCTACCACTTGAGCCACAGTACCACTTCTGGTTTTCTGGTGGTTAATTGAAGATAAGAGTCTCATAGACTTTCCTGCCAAGACTGGCTTTGAACCACAATCTTCAGATCTCAGCCTACTGAGTAGCTGGGAATACAAGTGTGAGCCACTGGTGCCAGGTCAGAATGTGAGCTTTTTTATATCATTTGATTATAATAGGCTCAAATTGATATCCACATGAATAGCACACAAAGAAAGCTCTGGAAAGATCTCTAGCACAGGAGCTTCCATTCTCTGAAGTCAGAGGGCACCACTCTCCTGGTTCATTGTTATATCCACCAGCCAAGAAACTCTTTAAACTTTGTTGTTCAGAGTTTTTATCAGACTAAATTGGATGGGCATGATTGATTAACTCAATCATGACTATATGACTGAAATCAATCTTTAGTGTCTCCTCTCTCCCCAAAGAAAGTTCCAACCTGGAATCATAATAACATGGTTAGGTTTTCTAGCAAAAAAAAAAAAAAAAAATCCACTCAGGAAGCTCTCCAAGAACTCCACAGGGAGTCTACTCCTCCTTAAGATAAGTTCAGAGCAAAAAAAGGCGTACTATGATTAACAACAGACATTCTGATCACTCAGAAAATTCCAACCATTTCTGAAATTTTGTGCCAGGAGCCAGAGCAAAATATCAGATATGTTCTTTATTATATCACAAGTTATGAAGCACACTGACAGAGAGAACTGCTAAATTGATTCCGTGTAACTCATAAAAGACCACACAGCTTCCATCTTGTTCAACAGAACACTCATGCTTAGATCCCTAAGCCACAATTTAGTAAGTTAAATCCCATCAAGCCTCCATGCTACAAACCAACAAAACCACATGCAGTACCTTGGTGGCTACTCCTAAGCTGTCATAGTCCCAGCATAGTTAGCAGATGAGTCATTAGGTGATTCTGGCCATCAGCCAGCCTTCTAGTCATCCCTCACCCATGTCGTTACAGCTGAATTACTAGATAATGTGAAAGAAAGAAAGATATTTCTACTACTATCTGAATTCGTGACCCACAGAATCAAACATGGTTATTAAAACCTATTGAATTATGGGACAACATTTTATGCAGAAATAATAACTGGAAAAAGTTGTAACATGAGGCTGTAAAGTACACTGAAGCCAGGTAATTTCATGGTAAGGTACTGGACTTTATTTCATAGAAAGCCCAGTTTTGGGTTACAGAGGGATGCACTGAATTTCAATGTGCTTTCAGAGAAAGGTATTCCAGCTATACTGTCAGAGCTAAATTTAAGAAGGCCTCCATTTACTGTGGAGTTAGGGCAAGTGGTAAGAGTAAAAATACTGAGGATGTTTATTAGGACAATGACAAAACAAAGGATGAAGGCTTATCAAGAATTTACGAGATAAGAGTAACAGAAACAAACGAACCAAATACAGAATGAGGGAGGAAAAGAGGGAAAGAAAAAAAATAGCATATTTCTATTGGATATTTGGGATGCAGAATAATAAAGAAGGGGGCTTGAGCAAAAAAGAAGCCAGGGACAATGCTCTGGCCCTGAGTTCAAGCCCCAGGACTGGCAAAAAAATAATTAAACATAGAGCAATCCTACTTCTGGGCATTTATCCAACAGAACACAAACAAGGCCACACTAAAGCCACCAGCACAGCCATGTTCATTTCAGTATTGTTTACCATAGCTAAAATATGTAATCAGCCCAGATGCCCTTCAGTGGACAAATGGATTAAGAAAATATGGCATACAGGCTGCATTCTTACATTTCAGTGAATTCCATCACAGGGTGAAAATGAACAGCTTTCTTTGTCATTCTCAGAAAGTTCTCCTAGGATGTTTTTATAACATCGCCTTAGTTTTACCTTCTCAGGTTCAATTTTTTTTAAATTTTTTTTGACGTATCCGAAGCTGTCACTCAAAAAATTTGGCTTTGTCTTTTGTTTTTGTTTGAAAAATTGCAGTGAATAATGAGATGTTTTTAACTTTGTGTTAATGGTTCTTTGGGCTCTGTTAGTGAAACAGAAATAAATAAGGAAATGATAATAAATATCCTCAGATTTAAAAAAAAAAGAAAAGAAAAAGAAAATATGGCATATATACACAATGCAATTCTATGCTCCCATCAGAAAGAATAATATTGTACCATTTTTAAGGAAATGGAAAGAGTTCGAAAAAATTATATTAAGCAAAGTAAGCAATATATTTATACATATATTTGAACGTATTATAAATCTATAAGTAAACCAAATGGATAGTAAAAGACCCAAAAAATCCATTTTGACATGATAAATTAAACACATTCACACAGTGAGACCAAAGGAGAATATTCTTAGGCATAGATCACAATGGCTCAATCGCTATATGTATGTAATCATATAAGATGATACGTATCAAAATGAACTCTCAGAAGTAGAAACAAAAGGTTTTTTTTTAAAATTTTACTTGTTGCAGTTCTTTTTTGTTGTTTGTTTATTCTCCTTTGTCGCTAATTTTTTATTTCTGTACCTTTTGTCTGGTATTTAAGTTTATGTGATTTGGGGAGGGTAAGAGGACGCACAGAAATCGTGGGACAAAGGGCAAACTAACTCAGCAGTGATACTCACTAGACACTATGTTCAGTGGGTTAGGATACAAGATGGGCCCACAATTCAAGCCCTTCCCCCAGGAAAGCCCTATAAGCTGAAATAGATCATTTGCAGTAATGTGCTTTAAAAAATTAAAACAAAACTTGAAAACACCAAGGTAGGGAAGGGGACTGCCATGCACACCAGACCTCAAGGGAAGCGGGAGCTGCCTTATTTGGCATCAGTACAAGTAATCGGTAAACTGCCTCTGCACACAGGACCTCCTTGCTATTGTTCTGACCCATGCCATTAAATGAAGTGGAGACCAATTGAAAGAAGCATTTATTACTGCCTTGAATGGAAATCCAGAAACAAGAATGGTTTGGGAGTTAAAAGCAATTTACTCCTAGGCTTTTATTTTTATAAAGTTGAAATGATTTCTCCCTCCTCCCTGCTTTCCATCTGAAAATTCTAGGTCAGGTATGTCAGGACTGGGTGGTGGTTTGACTCCAAATGGTTTCAAATGATTGCACAAACCTAAGAATCTACACAACTCCAAGTTTTATCTTTAAAGAAATCATTAGTAGCATAGAAAATCTCTTTCAAGGGCTGGGGATATGGCCTAGTGGCAAGAGTGCTTGCCTCCTATACATGAAGCCCTGGGTTCAATTCCCCAGCACCACATATATAGAAAATGGCCAGAAGTGGCACTGTGGCTCAAGTGGTAGAGTGCTAGCCTTGAGCAAAAAGAAGCCAGGGACAGTGCTCAGGCCCTGAGTCCAAGGCCCAGGACTGGCAAAAAAAAAAATCTCTTTCAAATTCAAATGCACAAAATCACATAAGGTCTATGCATATGACTGATAACTTTAATAATAAATTGTCCCTTAAAAGTAATATTGTATGTAGGGAAATGGTGAAAGAGACAAAGACAGGAATAGAAATAATAAAACAATGATTTTTTTTTCCAACTAGGGAAATACCACAGCCTCCAAGAGACATTTGATCATGTCTGGAAACATTTTTGGTGCTCCAAACTGTATAGATAGGTATCCTATAATGACCAGACTTGCTCTCCACAAGAAATTTCCAGCATCCCCTCCACAAAAAAAAAAAGAAAAGAAAAAGAAAAAGAGGGCAAATATCAAGTAGTTATCCTTTAGGTTTTTTTCTTACACAAATTAATCCTAGTCACAGAACTGTAACATCTCAGAGCTGAGAAGACATTCAAATCATCACATAGTCGAATATGCTTCAGGATGGCAGGTTGGGTGTGTTTATTCCAATTCTATTACGCAGATTTGATTGGATAAAAGAGAAAAACATGGAGCCTGGTTACTTGATAGAGATACAAATATATTTCCCTGGTGCTGTGACTAGAAAGAGATAACCCCCTCAAGCTAGCAACAGAAGGAGACTACCTGCATGAGGAGACAACAAGAGAGAAAATATGTTTAGTGTTCCATTTGTAAAGAGGTGCCTGCTAGAGGCAGCTCTGAACCAGTCTTGGAGATTTCAGAATCAGAAGGGAAAAAAATGGACTTTGACCTGTAGGGGATGGTAAGAAACACAGATCCCAGGAAAGAGTTTCTGACCCAGCAGCAGGCTTCTTGCATGTGTCAAGTGGTATTTGTGTGTGTGTGAAATTTTTCTGTTTCGACTTGAAATATGAGAAAACATCCAAATTCTCATGCAGCACCCCTGAGGCTACAGCTCATCTGGTTGGCCACAATCCCAGCTGGAATTCCTGATACCCAGATTCTCGCACTGGATGTTACTTAGGAATTCACTGTTCTAGGAGATAGCTTGGGGTTCCTCTGGCCTCATGATTCACTGGGTAGCACATATGTTTGTATAGATTTCACTAAGTCTGATGTAGATGCTTAGTGGAGAAAGAAAAAATCATGAACTTGAGGAACAGCTCAGTAGACCCCAATCCTAAGTATGTGGTCTTGCCAATATATCAACTTCTCCAGATCTCACTTTATCAGTAAGTAAATGGAAAGACATCCTTATGGTGAGAATTAAATTATAAGAGCATGTAGGGAGCCAACAGCTAAGTTCTTCCTAACCTCTGGCTATGTTAGCTCAAGGGCGTGCAAGGTTATGGCTTAGGGAGCCAACAATAAAGTTCATCCTAACCTCTGGCTATGTTGTCATCTCAAGGACATGGCTTACTTGAAGGACAGTACTAATCCCGAGATGTTTTATTATGTCCACAAGAGTCTGTTTTATGTAAACCATTCAACCTTATCTTGTTTTACTGCCTCTTGTCATTTACCAACTTCAGGGCCTTCCTGTTTTCTTAAACCTTAGTTAATCCTATGCCATTCCCTGGTTCCTAAACTGTATATAAGCTGGAAGTTAAGATTAAATGGGGCTGCAGTCTTGAGTTACAGTCTTGAGCTTCAGGCCTCCTGGACCCCATCTTTGTCTCTTATCTTTTTTCTCTTGTATTTTTCCTTTTCTTTAATCCTCGCCCCCCTCATTCAGGATTCCCTTTCGTTGCCAGCTGGCTCCAGCAAGAGCACATTAAATTCTCTCAGCACCATGCAAAGTTCATAGTAGGGGTGCGTTCAGATTGCTATTATTGTGATGAGTATCATTTTTTGAGAATAAACCCTAAAAATATTTTTCTGCCCATTTTCAGTCTCCTATTTTTTGTAAAGATGACATACAGAGGCTTTTGTCTCTTTCCTCTGGTTCTTAATAAAGTTTTTTTGAAACAGTTTTTTAAAAGATGATGTACAGAGGGATTACACTCACCACACTATCCTCCTTTCAGGTAGTAATCTTTGTAGGTTATATGGTCCACATACCCTAAAACCCAATACAGTGTTTCACATGCAACTGGTCTGTCTCTCTGTATTTCAGTACATACAGCTTTCTGTGTTGTGGTGTCATTCCTCAAGCATCAAATGGTGTAGGTACTTATATATCAGAAACTATCAGGTCTTCAAGATTAAAAAAAAAAAACTACACATTTGACTATCCCAAACTACTCAGTACCATGTTCATCAGACAGTGATGTTCATCACAAATTTTTGTTGCCAATATGCCTAATCCTAGGCTTTCACTGGTCCTAAATATGAGGAGGAAAAAATCCAATAAGTACATAAAGCTAATTTTGTACACTTGGAGGAAATTCGGTCAGGAAAGAGGATGAATCTTTATATGTACTTACTGTAATATGAAATTAGCAAAGCAAGTAATATAGTTCAATGGTAGAGAAGTTAGATGCAATAGAAAAGTCTCTCTAAAGAGACACTGGAGCAGAAACTGAGGAGTCAGGAGAAACAGGTCATATAAAGGCTGGAAGAATCTTCAGTGAGGGAAGCATAGCAAACACAATCTTGAGAAGCAAAGAGCTGTGTGTTGGTCTACACCAGTGGGAGGACAAGTCTGAAGACTGAGGACACCAGGTCATATAAGGTCAGATAGACTATGACTTGCACAGTATTAAAAAGAAAGACACCAATGCTACTTCAGTGGAGATGTAGGACACACCAATTTACATTTTAAAACATATTCCTTAAATTTCTATAGAGAAAAAAAGATGAGAAGTTGGCCTATGATAAATATCTGTCCGCCGCCTACATAATTGGGCCTCCTCATCTACATTTATTTAAGTTGGCCAGCGTGGGAGACTTAGTTTAACATTTCAATCATTTCATTTGCTTTGATGGTCTATTTCTGCCTGATTCCCTTTGGTCCTGCAATAGAAGCTTAGTCATGGTTTCAAATAATCCCTGAGAGTGTTAACAGTCTTGGGTTTCTACCTTCATGCATCCTTACCATTCTTTCAATGAACCAGGACTTATACACTTTATTATACTTAGGGATATTTTCAAAGAGATGTAGACAGCAAAGATACTTTGTTACCTATAGAATCTATAAGCATATATGTATATATTTTATTAAGATATTTATCAAATGTGTACTATGTGCCAAGCACTGTGACAGAAATCATGCTTCTCCTACTTGAATGGGAATAAATGAATGAATCCTAAAAGATTAAAGCCAAAGTTCATTCTACTTAATGCAGTTTGTCTCTAATATAAGAATTATTCTTATCTGGAATTGGAGAGTCTAGTAGTTTATGACTCACATGATTAGTATAAAAATCAAATATAGCTAGGTACCAAATATACCAGGTACCAGTGTAAGCATAGCTTCTTTCTGTAAGCATAGCTTCTTTCTGTAAGCATAGCTACTCACGAGGTGAAGATTGGAAGAACCCCAGTTTGAGGCCAACCCAGGCAAAATACTCATGAGATCTCATCTCAACCAAGAGCTGGAAGAAGTGGTGTGTGTCTCTCATCACAGCTATTTTGTAAACATAAGTAAGAGGTCATGGTCCACAGTAGCCTAGGCAAAAATATCAAGACCCTATATAAAAAATAACTAGAACGGTCAGGTGCCAGTGGCTCATACCTGAAATCCTAGCTACTCAGGAGGCGGAGATCTGAGAACTGAAGTTCAAAGCCAAACAGGGTAAGAAACTCCATGAGACTCTTATCTCCAACTAACAACCACCAAAGAAAAAACCAGAAGTGGAGCTCTGGCTCAAGTGGTAGAGCATTAGCCTTGAGCAAAATGAAATTCAGTGACACCACCCAGGCCC
Organism: Perognathus longimembris pacificus; assembly: GCF_023159225.1. Lineage (NCBI taxonomy): Eukaryota > Metazoa > Chordata > Mammalia > Rodentia > Heteromyidae > Perognathus > Perognathus longimembris. Next base: position 19,214,894 of record NC_063170.1, read on the forward strand.
TGAGTTCAAGCCCCAGGACTGAGAAAAAGAAAAGAAAAAATAAATAAACCTACAACATAAACTAGAGTTCTGGCTTAAGGGGTAAAGTACCTAGCAAGTATGAGGCCCTGAATTCGAAGCCTAATACCACAAAAAATGTTATCAAATTTAACAAATGTTTAGCAGGGCCAGGCATAAAGGCACTTTGTCTGTTTTCTAGTCCTTGGAAGACTAAGGAAAATTTCAAGTCAAGACAAATCTGAAATGTGCAACAGGATTAGTAGCCATTTGTCACAATGATTATGCACAGCTCAACACTTTTTTAAGAATCCATATTTAAAGAATTTAGAGAATTCTTGACGTCAGAAATGTTGCTAGAATTATAGGAGCGCTGATTCGCTGTTTTATCACCAAGGCTTGTTTAAGCTACAGAAGTCAAAGATTTTTAAAGGAGATCTACATGTAGTTTGTTATGGATGAGTAATTTTGTGGTAAATTACCTCTTCCAGCTAGGTAAATCCTTTATTTACATTATATATGCTCGTATACAATATTATATGTTTTTATATATGCTCTTGTACAATATTATATGTTATCAAAGGGATCATAAGTTTGACTCTAAAAATCAAAATAGTTGTTTTTTTAAAAATCTGCATTTACTGGCCAGGATGGCTGATGCCTGTAATCCTAGCTACTCAGGAAGATAAGATCTAAGGATCACAGTTACAAGCCAGCCTGGACAGATAAGTCCATGAGACTCTTATCTCCAATTAACTACTAAAAAAAAAAGCCAGAAGTGCAAAGGAACATATGAGGAAATGTTCAGCATCCCTGGCAGTAAATGAAATGCAAATAAAAAAACCCTGAGATACCACCTCACCCCAGTTAAAATAGCCTATACTCTGAACTCAGGTAACAACAAATGCTGGAGGGGGTGTGGGGAAAGAGGAACCCTTCTTCATTGTTAGTGGGAGTACAAATTAGTACAACCACTTTGGAGAACAGTATGGAGGTTCCTCAAAAAGCTCAACATAGGCCTACCCTATGACCCAGCCATACCACTCCTGGACATCTATCCTGAACAACAGGTCCCAAGATATCAAAAAGACATCTGCACTTCCATGTTTATTGCTGCACAATTCACAATAGCCAAAATATGGAAACAACCCAGATGCCCCACTATAGATGAATGGATCCAAAAAATGTGGTACCTGTACACAATGGAATACTACACAGTAATCAGAAATGATAAAATAATGGCATTTGCAGGGAAATGGACAGATCTTGAACAAATAATGTTGAGTGAGACAAGCCTAGAACACAGAGAACAAGGTGTATGGTCTTCCTGATTTGTGGATGTTAGGGGGAGAAATTAATTAAAAAGCAGAGAATGTGTCTATAAAATAACAAATACTTTTCAAACAGTATTTATACATGTTTTGGTCAGTGACTTTACATCATGTCTCTAAAACCAAACAATTACTAAATAAACATAAAAATGTCTAGGATCATCCTAGCAGAGGATCACGATAGCGCAACAGCTATGTACATATAATCATATAAGATGAGTCTAGGCCTAGTGGTAAAGTGCTCACCTTGTATACATGAAGCCCTGGGTTCGATTTCTCAGCACCACATAAACAGAAAAAGCCAGAAGTGGCGCCGTGGCTCAAGTGGTAGAGTGTTATTCTTGAGCAAAAGAAAGCTCAGGGACAGTGCCCAGGCCCTGAGTTCAAGCCCTAGGATGGCAAATAAATAAATAAATAAATAAATAGAAAAAAAAAAAGATGAGGCTAAGCAAAATGAACTCCAAGATATGGAAGCAAGATGATTTTATTGTTGTCATTATTTTTAATGTACAATGTGAATCTCCTATGGCTTATCCCCTGTTGTTACTGTATATGATTTTGGTACACTGGGTATTGGTTAGCTGAATTATGGAAGAGGATGGGAACATCAGAATGGAGAAACAAAAAATATATTGGAAAGGAACTGTACAACTAGCAGGCTGGGAGGGAGGGAAGGTGAGAGAAAAATGAGGGAGGGTGTAACAAGTATGACAAGAAATGTACTCACTACTGTATAATGTAACTGTAACCCCTCTGTACATCACATTGACAATAAAAAAAATTTAAAAAAAATTTAAAGCCAGAAGTGATGCTGTGGCTCAAGTGGCAGAGCCTTAAGCAAAAAAAGCTCAAGGGCAGCTCCCAGGCCTATAGTTCAAGTCCCAGAACTAGAATAGGGAGGCGAAAAAAGCTAAATTTTTACCAGGCCTATGCCAAACTGTAATCTAAGATGCTTGGGAGGTGGAAATTAAGGAGAGTCAAGTGAATAGTTACGATGACCACATCTCAATAAAAAAGCTGAACATGGAGATGCATCCTTGTCATTTCAAATATGCAGTACATGTAAGTAGGAGGACTGTGGTCTAAACTGGACTGAACAGAAAACAAAAATAAAAGTGAAACCCTATCTGAAAAATATAACTAAAATAGGCTAGGAACATGGCTTAAGTGATAGAGTACCTGCCTACCAAAAATGAAGAACTGAATTCAAGATATTTAAATACTTAAAAGAGTGAATCTAAGAAATAGAATGGCACTAAAAACTCATAGTAACAGGTACTGCTTATGAATTAAAGGTAAGATACTGTATCATATGTATATTGGTACTGTGTCATTTCTGTTATGAAAAATGGTAACTTTATGAGCTGTAGGAGCTCATTTTCCTGGGTTGAAAATAAAAATATTAATGATAAATAGTATTTGTTGAATATTATGATAATAATTATAATGACTTTTGTTGAATATTTGACATGTATTTGTCCTGTCCCCTAATGGCATGATGAAAAAGTCCCTTATCTCCATTCTTTTTTTTTTTTTTCTCAAATTTTTATTATCAAACTGACGTACAGAGAGGTTACAGTATCATACGTTGGGCATTGGATACATTTCTTGTACTGTTTGTTGCCTTGTCCCTCATGCCCCCCTCCCTCCCCCCCTTTCCCTCCTCCCCCCTGGTGTTCAGTTCACTTACACCAAACAGTTTTGCAAGTATTGCTTTTGTAGTTATTTCTCTTTTTTTTACCCTGTGTCTCTCGAATTTGGTATTCCCTTTGAATTTCCTACTTCCAATACCAGTAAACACGGTTTCCAATATACTCAGATAAGATTACAGAGATAGTGTAGGTACAAACATAGGAAGGTGATACAAAACATTATCTATAATAGAAACTACACATACACATAGGATGTTGAAAGTGGTTACAACTGTGATATATCACTTGTTTCCATAACATGGAGTTCATTTCAATTAGCATCATCTTATGTGTTTCTAAGGGTATAGCTATTGGGCCTTGTGATGCTCTGCTATGGCTTGCCTAAACCTGTACTAATTATTCCCAATAAGGGAGGCCATAGAGTCCATGTTTCTTTGGGTCTGGCTCACTTCACTTAGTATAACTTTTTCCAAGTCCTTCCATTTCCTTACAAATGGAACAATGTCATTCTTTCTGATAGAGGCATAAAATTCCATTGTGTAAATGTACCACATTTTCCTGATCCATTCATCTATGGAGGGGCATCTGGGTTGGTTCCAGCTTCTCGCTATGACAAATTGTGCTGCGCTGAACATTGTTGTGCTGGTGGCATTACTGTGATTTTGTTTGTGGGCTTTTGGATAGATACACAACAGTGGGGCTGCTGGGTCATAGGGGAGTTCTATATTGAGCCTTCTGAGGAATCTCCATACTGCTTGCCAGAGTGGCTGAACCAGTTTACATTCCCACCAACAATGAAGTAGGGTTCCCTTTTGGCCACATCCCCTCTAACAATTGTTATTATTAGTTTTCTTGATATATGACATTCTTGCTGGGGTGAGATGGAATCTCAATGTTGTTTTGATTTGCATTTCCTTTATGGCCAGTGATGTAGAGCATTTTTTCATATGTCTATTGGCCATTCTCATTTCCTCATCAGAGAAGTTTCTTTGTAAGTCTTTAGCCCACTTGATGAGGGGGCTATTGGTTCTTTGCAGTTTTGTTTTGGAAGAAGGTAATTTTTTTAGTTCTGCATATATTTTAGAGATGAGGCCTTTGTCTGTTGAATGTCCGGTAAAGATCTTCTCCCAGTCTGTGGGCTTTCTGTTTATCTTGAGAGCTATGTCCTTTGCCGTGCAGAAGCTCTGCAGTTTGATGCAGTCCCATTTGTCCAACCTTTCTTTGATTTGTAGCCTTTCAGGGTCTTTGTTAAGGAAGTTCTGTCCTGTGCCAAGGAGCCCAAGTGTTTCTCCTACTCCTTCCTTTAGTGTCTTCAGGGTGCCTGTTTTGATTTCAAGGTCTTTAATCCATTTGGAATTGATTTTGGTGCAGGGTGATATATAAGGATCTAGTTTTAGTTTGTTGCATGTGTTGAGCCAGTTTTCCCAGCACCACTTGTTAAAGAGGCTATCTTTCTTCCATACTATTGTTTTAGCTCCTTTATCAAAGATTAAGTAGGCATAGTTCTGTGGGTTTAATTCTGGGTCTTCAATTCTGTTCCATTGGTCTTCAGGCCTGTTCCGGTGCCAATACCAAGCTGTTTTTATTACTATACCTTTATAATACAGCTTGAAGTTGGGTATTGTAATTCCTCCAGCACTGTTCTTTCTGCTTAGGAGTGTTTTTGCTATTCTAGGTCTTTTATTGTTCCATATGAATTTCTGGATTGCTTCCTCTATTTCATTAAAGAATGGTGTTGGGATATTAATGGGTATTGCATTGAATTTGTAGATAGCCTTTGGCAATATTGCCATTTTGATTACATTAATCCTCCCAATCCAGGAGCATGGGAGGTTTTTCCATTTTCTTAGTTCTGACTTAATTTCATTTTTCAAGCTTTTAAAGTTCTCTTCAAAGAGGTCTTTCACTTCTTTGGTTAAGGTTATTCCTAGGTATTTTATGTTTTTGGGGGCTATTGCAAAAGGAGTTGCTTTCCTGATTTCAGCCTCGGTCTTCGGGTTGTTAGCATAGAGAAAGGCCGTTGATTTTTGAAGGTTTATTTTATATCCTGCAACTTTGCCAAAGTTTTGTATCAGCTCTAGTAGCTTGGGGGTAGAGTCTATGGGATTCTTTAGGTATAGGATCATGTCATCTGCGAAGAGAGAAAGTTTAACTTCATCTTTTCCTATTTGGATCCCCTTTATATTCTCTTCTTGCCTAATTGCTCTGGCAAGGAATTCTAGTACTATGTTGAAGAGCAGGGGAGAGAGTGGACATCCCTGCCTTGTTCCTGATTTTAAAGGGAATGGCTTTAGTTTTTCACCATTTAGAGTTATGCTTGCTGTTGGTTTGTCATAAACTGCCTTGATTATATTCAGGAATGTTCCCTGGAATCCCAGTTTTTCCAGGGCTTTTAGCATAAATGGGTGCTGGATTTTATCGAACGCTTTTTCCGCATCCAGCGATAAAACCATGTGGTTCTTTACCTTGCTCCGGTTGATGTGGTGGATTACATTAATTGACTTGCGTATATTAAACCAGCTTTGCATCCCTGGGATGAATCCAGTTTGATCGTGGTGTATGATTTTTTTGATGACCTGTTGAAGTCGATTGGCCAGAATTTTGTTGAGAATTTTTGCATCTATGTTCATCAGGGAGATTGGTCTGTAGTCCTCTTTCCGTGATGAGTCTCTGCCTGGTTTTGGGATGAGGGTTATACTGGCTTCATAAAATGAGTCTGGCAGTGAACGTTCTCTTTCAATTTCATTGAAGAGTTTGAGAAATATTGGAGTGAGTTCTGTTTTGAAGGCCTTGTAGAATTCTGCGGTGAATCCATCTGGACCTGGGCTTTTCTTGGATGGGAGATCATTTATTGCTGTTTCTATTTCAATACTGGATATGGGTCTGTTTAGAAGGTTTAAGTCTTCATAGTTGAGTTTGGGGGTATCAATTTTTTCTAGGAAATCATCCATTTCTTCCAAGTTCTCGAATTTGTTGGCATAAAGGTTTGCAAAATAGTCCTTTATTATTTTCTGAATTTCGGTTATTTCTGTGGTGATGCTACCTGTTTCATCTCTTATCTTGTTTATTTGAGTGTGCTGCCTTCGTTCTTTGGTCAGGTTTGCCAGGGGTCTGTCTATCTTGTTGATTTTTTCAAAGAACCAACTCTTTGTTTTGTTGATTCTTTCGATGGTTTTTTTCGTCTCTAATTGATTTAATTCTGATTTGATTTTAATTATTTGCTTCCGTCTATTGACTTGGGGTTTGGCTTGCTGTTCTCTCTCCAGAAAATTAAGGTGCTTCCTTAAATTACTGAGTTGCTGTTTCTCCAGTTTGTTGATGTATGTACTCAGAGATATAAATTTTCCTCTGAGTACTGCCTTTGCTGTGTCCCAAAGGAGCTGGTACTTTGTGCCCTCAACTTGGTTGAAGTCCATAAACATTTGAATTTCTGTTTTAATTTCTTCAATGATCCACTGATGGTTCAGCAGTGTGTTCTTTAGTCTCCATGAATTGTGGGATTTTCTGTGGTGGCTGAATGAGTTGAGCTCTAATTTTATTCCATTGTGGTCTGAAAGAATGCAGGGAATGATTTTGATACTTCTGAATTTGTACAGATTTTCTTTGTGCCCTAAGATGTGATCTATTTTGGAGAATGTTCCGTGTGCTGCCGAAAAGAATGTGTATTCTGTCCTTGCTGGGTGGAATATTCTGTAGATGTTGATTAAGTCTAGTTGGTCTATGCAATTGTTTAGTTCTGTGGTTTCTTTGTTCAGTTTTTGGCGTGTTGATCTGTCCAGAGGTGATAGTGGAGTGTTAAAGTCCCCCACTATCATTGTGTTTGGGTCTATGAATGTTTTTAGAGCCAGTAGTGTTTGTTTGATGAAGTTGGGTGCTCCTGCATTTGGCGTGTAGATATTTAGGATGGTTATTTCTTCCTGTTGGAGAGATCCTTTTACTAGTATGTAGTAACCTTCTTTGTCTCTTCTTACCTTTTTTAATTTGAAGTCAATTTTGTCTGATACTAGGATTGCAACTCCAGCCTGCTTATGGGGGCCATTTGCTTGATAGATTTGTTTCCAGCCTTTCACTTTTAGAAGATGTTTACTTTTGCTGGATAGATGTGTCTCTTGGAGGCAGCAGAAAGATGGATCTTGATTTTTCATCCAAGTTATGAGCCTATGTCGTTTGATTGGAGAATTAAGTCCATTAATGTTGACAGTTAGGATTGAGAGGTGATCGTTTGTTCCTTTCATTATCACTGTCTTGTTTAAAGCTGTGTCTTCCCATTTCTTGATCTAGTGTTTACTAATTAGGGTTCATTTCTCTGTCTGTGTTGGGATCTTGATTATTTTCCCTGTATAGTACATCTTTAAGGATTTTGTGTAAAGCTGGTTTGGTGGAGATATATTGTTTCAGTTTTTCCTTATTGTGGAAGACTTTTATTTGACCTTCGGCTATGAAGGAGAGTTTGGCGGGGTACAGAATTCTTGGTTGGTAGTTGTTTTTATTTAGAGTTTGGTATACTTCATTCTAGGCTCTCCTTGGTTTCATGGTCTCTGCTGAGAAGTCTGGGGTAATTCTGATTGCTTTTCCTTTATATGTGATTGTTTTCTTTGCCCTAACAGCTTTGAGTATTTTTTCCTTGCACTCTGCTGAAGCTGTTTTGATCACAATGTGTCGGTGGGAAGTCCTATTCTGGTCTGGTCGATTTGGGGTTCTAAATGCTTCTTGTATCTGTATAGGCCTTTCCTTCTGGATGTTTGGGAAGTTCTCAGCTAATATTCTGTTAAATAGGTTGCCTATCCCATTAACCTCTTTCTCCAAGTTTTCCTCAATACCTATTATCCTTAAATTGGGCTTCCTGATTGTGTCTTGAATCTCCTGTAGCGATCTGTTTTGTTGCTTGGACTGGATTTGTATTGATTTTTGATCTTTCTCCATAGAATCTAAGGAATCTTCAGCTCCTGAGATTCGATCCTCTGCTTCAGTTAGTCGGGACTGTAGGCTAGCTACTTGATTTCGAATCTCTTTTCCTTCTGACTGGTCTTTCCTGATGATTTCCATGTCATTTCTTAGGTCCTGTATGGACTTCTTTACTTCATTAACTTCATTACTTTGGTTTTGATTGTTGTCTCTCAAATCTTTAAGTTGGGTAGCTATCTTTTCATTTGACTCTTGAAGCTCACTTATCTTTCTATTTGTGGATGCCATGAAATTCTCCATTAATTTTTGCTTTGCCTCCTCATGCTCTAACATAATTGACTGAAGAGATTCAAACTTTTCATTTATCATGTTTATCAGTAAACTTTGTAGAGCATTTTGGGGGTTTTCTTCTATGTTTTTGATTGACTGCTCTGCTTCCTGCTTGTTTTGGGTGGGGGATAAGACTTCATTATTTGCCATCTTTCTTGTGTTTCTTCTGCCCATTTGGATTGGGAATGCCAGTCTACCAGCACCTGTGAGAACTGTTTAAGACCCAAAGCAGCCCTTACCAAGCACTGTTGTGTAAATCTTACAATTTCACAATTATATACAGATAACTTGTATACCTGTCTATAAAGTTAGATTTGGTGTTCCTAAAGAATACAATTTCAATATAACATCTGATCCTGGGCCCTGTATTCAGTAGTTACTTATTTACTGTTACAACCTTATACACAATTCTTGTTTTTATATTAAGTTCTTTTAGGACTGGCTTTCTCTATGAACCCCTTTGATTCACTCGTATTAAGCTGGGATATCCTCTATCCAATAACCAGGAGTCAATGGAGCCTGGAGGTCCAGGCAGTAAGTCAGGAGGGTAAGTTGGAGGTAGTAAAGAGAATAGAGTAAAGTGTATGGGGGGGGGGTGATTTTGGTTTAGTTTCAGTGACGTGGAAATGTGGAGAAGAGTAGAATCAGTAGAAAGCACATTGATAAAATGACAGACACTGGAGAGTTAGCAGAAAAGGGTGTAGGTGTTATTTATAGGAAAGTAATTTTTAAAGGAAGAGGACGCAACGAGAGAAATGAAGTAAAAATACTGGAAGACAGATACACAAAACAGAGAAAAATTATTTCAAGGAAGCATAAGTAAATAAAAAGGAAAATAACAGAAAGGGGACACCCAAGCAAATAAACAAACACAAAAAAAACTTGATAAAACAAACCAGTAAAAATGGAAAACAAACAAGTAAACAAAAAAAAAACAGCCAATGATGTTTCAGGTGTGAAAAAATTAAAAAGAAAATTTAAAAGAAAAGTTTAAAAAAAAATGTTTGAAAAGAAAAAGAAACCAGTCTCTTGTTTTCCTGCAATGGACTGCAGTCTATTTTCCTGATTGGCTGGTTTGACTTGATTTCAGTTGGCAAGGGGTGGTTCTGTTCTGACCTTCTCCCCTGTTGGTGCAATCGTGAGTCTCTGAGGTTCGCACAGCTTGCAGGCAGGCCTTGGGCGTCCTCTGTCGATGGGGACGTGGGCAGTCACAGGAACTGTGGCTCCTCTGTCTGCTGTGGGGCCGCTGCCATTGATGCCTGGACTTGACTAGACTGTGAACTCAGCAGAGCGTGGCGCCTCTGGCCTGTTTTGCTCCACTAAAAGTTGCTTGCCTGAGGGAGGCGGCCTCTTTGGCATAGGTAGCTATGGAATGCAGCTCCGTTTTGGGCTGGGAATTAGTTTCCTCTGTGACGGGACCGTTTAGCTGTCCCCGGAACTGTTTGTTCCTCCTTCTGTTGTTTCCGTGCCCCTGGTAGCTGCTCGCAGCTTTTGCTTTAAGTTTAGAAGTTCCGGCGGGCAGGGCGGGGCATCTCTGGATAATCCCCGGACTCGCCTCCCGCCAGGGCAGGGGGCGTTCTTCTGGGCGGAGCTGGTTCTCACTGATTCCGCCCCTCCTGCCCTTTTCAAAGATGGCTTTTTTGACCTCGCTTTCCCCAGGCCCGCTTCAGTTCCAGTCTGGTCTGACCCTATGCCAGTGGCAAAGATGGCGCTTTGCTCTGGCGGTGGGGACAGGGATGCCTTCCAGAAGCTGGACTGTAGGCACAAGCAAGAATAATTTTTTTTTTTTGCGGGGTACTCACGCTGTCTCTGCGATGTCAGGTCCTCCGTGCTCGGCTGCTGTCTGGAGTATTTCTCGCTTTAGCTGCGCGGAGTGCGGGGGGCTGTGCCCGGCACTGTGCCGGAGCCGGCGCTGGCGCTGCGGCGGGACGCCATCCGGAGCTCAAAACTGTGTTTTCAGACCAGCAAAGTCGATTTTTCCTTCCTGTTCAGAATCCCTGTACTGTTAGAACTTAATTTGGCTGTCTTTCTCGGAGAAACAGTTTCTATGAGGTGAGAAAACTATGATATCGGAGGGAGCTCTGCAGGGCTCAGCCGCTCCTCCGCCGTCTTCCGCCGAAATCCTCCCTTATCTCCATTCTTATATAATAAAACCAGAGCTGAGAAATGTTATGCAATTATGGTCATATAAAATGATGTTTACTGAAATGACCTCCAAGAAATGGAAATGAGAGGGTCTTTGTTATTTTGCTTTTTGTTTTGGTTTTGAGTTAAATACAGTTCCTCATTTGTTGCTGTTTCTTATTTCTGTACATTTTGTCTTTTATGTAAGTTTATCTGTATTGGGGAGAGTAAGGAGGAACACAGAAATGGTAGGACAAAGGATGAACAAATGAAGCAGTGATACTCACTAGATGCTGCTGATAATGAACTGTACAACTTGTTGGGTAGGGGTTTGGGAGGGAAAAACTGGGGGAAAATGAGGGAAGAAGTGACACTGTTCAAAAAGAAATGTACTCATTATGTGATTTATATAACTTGTACCTCAACTTTACAATAAAAATTAATATTTAAATAAAGGAAACAAGAAAAAAGACAGGTTAAGCAAGTATTGTGGAACACATAGTGACATCCAGATATTCTAGTGTCAGAGTTGTGCTCACCATAACTGTACTCTACAGCTAAGGGCTGTGGTCCTTTCAGATGCCTGCTGCTCTAGAGGCTACCCTGATGGAAATGAAGCTTTTAGATGCTAGAGGCAATGACACTGAAACCAAGCCCAGGCTGCTAGACATTTGCCAAAGTGTGTAGTCACAGTGACTGCAAAAGCCACCCTCTTTCTGTGAAACCTGCACTTCTGCACACTTCTGCTGTACTGTATTCCTTCTGAGCATGCTGGATTTTAAAACATTCTCTAGGAGAAAAAAAAAAAAAGCAAGCTCAGTAAATCCCAGTATTTTTACTGCCTTTGCCAAATTTGACATCTTTCAAAGCAACTGTGAGAAGCATGCAGCCTCTGCCAACTGCATGATTTAGCAGCTATAAAATCCCTCTGAATCAAACCCATTTTGAAATAAAAAGGAACCTGCTTGAGAATTTCATTGCACTGTTGGATACCTACTCAGAGATCAATCACCTCTCTTCATTCTGTATTCCTGGTATATTTTTAAGTTTAATCTTTTTTGCAGCTTACCCATTTAGTTAAGGGTAGAATTTTAAAAGACTAAAGATTGAGCAAGGAGGAGGAGGACAGAGTTTGAACAAAGAGTTTCTTTATATTCTCCACAATAGAATTGGAAAAGATGGTCTATTTTCTTTTCAGCTTTTCCCCAATACTACTGTACCTAGGTTCTCAAAACTTGAGTGTCCTTTCCCCCCAGGAAAATAGTATCTCTCTGCAGGCTGCCTAGTAGGATAAAACAGCTGTGTTTCCTACTCCACAGGGAATTTCTTTAGATGAAAGTCTATTTTTTTAGGCTGAATATGAATGGATGAGCAGAAGGCTAAACACATTGCTTATGGTTTGGCCTTCACTGACAACAGGAAAAAATGTGTTCATAAAATGTGGTACAGAAGCAATTAACTATCTTGAAACTGAAATACACATTGTAAATAAAATGCTGGTTATAAGGAAATATAAAAGTGTGAACAGCACCAAGGCTCAAGGGAATAAAAAGTGCTTAGATTTTAGTTTCTATAAAGGTTTAGGGTATAAGAAGCAGAAACATTTCTTGAACCTCACTTTGAGCTTTCTGATACAAATATTTTAATCCTAACATATGCATGGACTCCTCATTCATACAGACACTTAAATACTACATTTTTAGAGGTAGAAGCCCCAGAGGGAGACTTCCTCACAATAATGGTATTTATAAAGGACGAATATGTGTTCACCTACACATTTACTAAGAAAATATTTGAAGTCAGATATGAACTAAGTTCCTTTGGGAGAAAAATTCTTATGCTAAAAAATATTTTCATAGCTTTTATCTTTTCCCTTCCTAGAACAGACCCCAAAAGAATCACATAGAAATTATTAATAGAGGGTTGGGAATATGGCCTAGTGGCAAGAGTGCTTGCCTCATATACATGAAGCCCTGGGTTCGATTCCCCAGCACCACATATATAGAAAATGGCCAGAAGTGGCGCTGTGGCTCAAGTGGCAGAGTGCTAGCCTTGAGCAAAAAGGAAGCCAGGGACAGTGCTCAGGCCCTGAGACCAAGGCCCAGGACTGGCAAAAAAAAAAAAAAAAAGAAAAAGAAATTATTAATAGACTATAAGTGTCCTTTAGACCAACTTTCTGATTTGAACAACCAAGACCACCTTAATAGTAGCTTGAGTTGATTTTAACAGCTAGGAACTACTATATCTTTCCCCTCATCTCATGTGAAATTGACAAGTGATGCTCATTCTCAAAAATAGATAGGCAACAGTTAGTAGGACACAGGCTGGTATAAGCTATGTGTTCATTCTGCATAAGCCACCAACTTGCTGAAGTAGAGGTAATGTCCTGTATCAAATTATGTCATCACCTAGTGTCTACAATTTCCTTAAAAGAGTCATGAAAAACGTGTGTGTGTGTGTGTGTGTGTGTGTGTGCGCGCACGTACCTTTTCATATTTACATGGGAACATGTAGGCTAGGGATATTTAGCCACAGGAAAATTCAGAAGGAGAAATAATTTGCCACCAAAACACAAATTAAATATGGTTATTAGTGAGGTCAAATAAATTATCATCTAAGATGGACAATCATAAGAAGCAAGAGAACACTACGAAAAAGTGCACTGAGACAGTAGCTATAAGCCAGCATATATGACTATCACTATATATTAGCAAAATATCTTCTCCCTAATCAGTGAATAAACTAATAGAAACAAAGAGCAAGAGATCATTTTGAAACAACTGTTCTTACAATCTATGCTGATTTTCTGTACTTGTTCCTACACCTCTCAATTTCCTCATTTTTGAGACTACAGAAATATCTAACTTTGATTAAATTTTCAATGTACCAAAAATATGCCATAGATATAATACGGTATTCATCAGTTTTGAAGTTCTATAAGTAAATAGGCTACCTAGGAAGCAAAGAGTGGATTATACTGGCCCAGGATTCTGGAAGTACAAGTCTAAGGTCAGGCAACTCCACTGATTAAGCCTCTTGTAGGAACAGAATATCATGTAAGAAGTGTATGTTAGGGTGACTGCTCATATAGTAACCTAAGGAGCAGAGAGGACAGGAACATAGTCTCACAGTCCCTTCTGCATTGTTCCAATGATCTAAGAACCTATCCGAAGGCCTCTACCCTTAAAGATCCACAACACCCCCAATACCACCATCTTGAGGAGCAATCCTTCACATATGGACTGAGATCCCTCATACGAATGACAGCAAATACTGTACGATTTAAATATTACTTGAACCTCATAATTAAGTCATGTTGTTACCATTTTTCCTATTTTACACCCAAAGCAATGGATTAAGTAAGACTGATTCACCAGTGGTCCCTGAGCAAGCAAATGATAGAGATGAAATAGGAACCTTGGCAATTAGTCTTCTGTATTTGTGCTCTAAACTTCCTGATACTGTGGTCTGCATTCATACTCTTAGCCATCATTAGCTAGGCACCTGTGGCTCATGCCTGTAACAGGAGGCTGAGATTCAAGGATCGTGGTTGAAAACTAGCCCAGGCAGGAAAGTTCCTGAGACTCTTATCTCCAATTAATCACAGAAAAAGCTGGTGCTGCTGTGGCTCAAGTGATACAGTGCTTGCCTTGAACAAAGGGAGCGCAGGACCAGGGGGGAAATCATAGCATCTTCAAAAATGGCAAGTCCTTGTTAGGACTAAATGATATACTGGTGTATGATGAAAATGATGCCAGGCACCTAGTACAATACTCTAAACATATTAGAAAGTAAAAACTGTTACTAAGAATGGAATTAAAATAACAATAAATGCCGTTGTTTTGGCCAGTAATGGGGTTTGAACTCAAGGCCTCCAGCTTACTAGTCAAATATTCTAACATTTAAGCCACGCCTTCAGTCTTTTCTTTTTGGTGTTTTTTAAAATGTATTCCTTTTTTTTAACTGTCCAGGTCTTATATTTTATTCTATAAAAACTATTTCCTGTGTAGGCATCATTACTTATCAAACAAATGTTGTGATATATAGCCATATGTGAAAAGGAAACAATATTTTGATGGACATGAAGACAGATTTCAGGAGACAAACATTACATGTGTCCAATATAATTAAAGGACATGGACTTTACTTGTAGATTGCTTAATTGGAAAAGGAGTCTTTTTTTAAAAAAAAAGTTTTTATTTGAATATAGGTTTATGCCTTATTTTTAACTTGGTCATTTTTTTACAATACTGACTCACATTATTTCCCAGGCTAGAGTGAAGTACAACCTTCTTATTTGTAATTCCAGTATAGCTGAGGTGACATGTATATGCCACCATGGCCAGCTTTATAGTAATTGAGATGAGAGTCTTATGAACCATTTTTCTAGACTAGCCTCAAACCATATTCCTCCCAATCTCAGCCTCCTAAGTAACTATGATTACTGCTGTGAGCCACTGTGACCAGCTCAACTCTGGTTTGAGATAGGTCTTACTATCTTTTCTGCCTAAGCTAGCCTCAAACCAGCAATCCTCCTATCTCTGCCTCCCAAATAGCTGGGCTTACATGCATGAACCTCCATCCCTGTTCCTCACAAATCCTTTTTAAGGTTAGTTCTTATAAGACAACTTTAGAAGTGAGAACAAGATATAATAAAACCCCTTGTCAATTCTGCATCTCAAGTTTCCACTTTTCTAGAAACTTCTACCAACCTGATCTATAACAAATAATAATCCATAAATCAGAGAGTGAAAATAAGGTATCCATATATTTATTTCATTTTCTTGGCAGTCTGGGATTAAAGTCATTATTGAATTTTTTACTCAAGTCACTCAATAATTTCTGTCTAAGAAGTATTTCTTTTAAAGAAGCAAAGAGTCAGTTAGGTTGAAAATTATTTGTCAAAAAGCATTTGACAAAAGTCAATACCTATTCATAGTAAATAATTCTAAACAAACCTCCTTAAGATTGTAAAGAGTACTTAGGGAAAAACCTTCAGGCAGTAGACTCACATATCACTGTGAAGGACTGAACACGGTCCTCCAGTGATGGAAGATGAGGCAAGAATGTCACTTCCATCACAGCTACTCCACATTGTGCTAAAGGACCAGCTACTGCAATTAGTTGAAAAAGGTAATAATAAGCTTATAAATTAGAAATAAATAAAACTGAATTTATTTGCTAATTATAAGATTATCTACAAGAGGTACAATTGGATAGGAATAGCTTCCAATGTTCTATGGAACAATAGGATAAGCATGATTGATAAGAATTAATTGTGTATTTCAAGATAGCTAGGAGATAAAATTTTCCAACATAAAGAAATGATAAATGTTTGAAATGTTCATTATGCTGATTTCCCTGATCTGATGTTATACACCTGAATACATGTATTGAAATATCATATAAATCATACATATTGAAATACCCATAACATGTACAATTATTATGCATCATTTGAAAAATTTAAAGAGGCAAGGTGGAACATGCTTGTATATCCTGAGTAGGAAGAGGCAGTGAAGGTAGAGACAAGAGGAACCCATGCAAAAAGTAAGCAATACCATGTCCTGCAAACAAACCAGACATAGTACACATGTTTGTAATATCAACAACTCAGGAGGTGAAGGTTTGAGGATTTCAGTCTGAGGCCATCCTGGGAAATAAATAGGAGACTTTATTTCAAAAATAAATGAAAAGGAAGAGAGAGAGAGAGAAAGGAAAGAAAGAGAGAGAGAGAAGGAGGGAGGAAGGGAGAAAGGAAGGAAGGAAGGAAGGAAGGAAGGAAGGAAGGAAGGAAGGAAGGAAGGAAGGAAGGAAGGAAGGAAGGAAGGAAGGAAGGAAGGAAGAAAGGAAGGAAGGAAGGAAGGAAGAAAGGAAGGAAGGAAGGAAGGAAGGAAGGAAGGAAGGAAGGAAGGAAGGAAGGAAGGAAGGAAGGAAGGAAGGGGGAAGGAAAAAAAGAGCCTAAGAACATGGCTGAAGCAGTAGAGCACTTACCTAGCAAAGAAAAGACTCTGGCTTCATGCCCCAGTACAATGAATGAAGGAATGAATGAAATTTTAAGCAAAGATTATCTATATGAAAAATCATAGAGATTCTTCTTTAAAAGCTAAGTGAGTCTACCAAAGTTCCAAGATAAAAGAACATATAAATATCTACAATATTTCTACATATAAGAACAAATAATTGAGAACTAAAATGTAAAAGCACTGCATTCTTTTCTCTCACTCTCTATCTCTCTCTCTCAGTATCTGAAAAGGTGAAGATAATAGTATTCTCACCTAACTCTAACAGAAAAACTGTCTGAAACCACAGAAGAACTAAATCACACACCCAAACAGGCTGAAATCTGAGGAAGGACAAGCACCTCCTGCCTCTACCAGAAGTGGAGTACTGGAGGATGGATGATAAAGCTGCTACTGGGACAAGTAAACACATTTGTGGGAAACTTTTCAACAAGTGGTTAAAGTGAGCTGGTATAAGAGAATAGACCCTCTGGGAGTCACAGCCCCAGGAGAGTGGACCTCCACTTCCAGACGACCTTGACCGAACCACAGAGGGCTTTATGGTTTGACTTGTGCAATCTACCACCACTAAATATACATGTTGAAATCAAGTCCCCAGCACTGCACAGTGTGACTCCATTTGAAGACATAATCTTTACAGAAATAGGTTAAAATCATTAAGGGTAGCCAGGTACCTGTGGCTCACAACTGTAGTCCTAACTACTAAGAATCACGGTTTGAAGCCAATCCAGGAAGGAAACTCTGTGAGACTCTTACCTCCAATCAACTTCTCAAAAAAGATGGAAGTGGCACTGTGGCTCAAGTGGTAGAGCGCTTGCCATTGAGCAAAACAAACTCAGGGACAACAGCACCCAGGCCCAGACCAGAGCTCAAGCCCCAGAACCAGCAGGAAAAAACAAAACCATTAAGGGTAGTCTAATTCAATATAACTCACATCTTTTAAGAGACAGATTGGACACACAGGCATATAGAAGGAAAGAAAACACTATGAAGAGATACGAGACCTGAAACAGGTCCCTCTCTCCCAAACTTTGGGTGGAACACCTTAATTTTGAACTTATAAGTAATCATGTTTGGGTACTTTCTTAAGACTTCCATAGCAAACTAATACAGTGCTCATGAGAAAAATGGGGTAGAATAAGAAACTAGTAATAGTTTCTCTCAGTGATGATAGCCTGGATAAATGAGTAGCCTTCACTGCAGGAGAAGCACAAAGCCCCACTGGATCCATCTTTATTATCTATCTTATCCAGGAAAAGTCATAATAGCAAACCCTGTGACCTAAAAGACACAGGTGATGATCCATTGAGATAACTAGAAGGAAACAAAACATCACCATCAATTAAAAAGCAGAAATCTAACTCAGAGGGAAAGACTTGAGAGTAAGAAGAATAGCCTCTCTGAGGTGCATGTTCATTAGAAATATCTAAATCTGTAGCTAAGCAGAAGAAAAATTTTCCAGCATCTAGCCCCACCCCAAGCAAAGAGTAATAGCAAGTAATTTGAACTCTGTGATACATTGCAAGGAAATCTGATAACAACAAAACACAAGCCTAGTTCAACCCTTGAATAAATCAAAAGAATAACAGACTAATAGAAAAAAGAGGCAATGTCTATTTCCAGACATAAACCTTAGCAACATAAACCTTATTCAGCATAAGATGGCCAATATCTAAACAAAATTTATAACACTCAATATAAGCAAGGAGGAAAAAAATACACTGTGGGGATATAGCCTAGTGGCAAGAGTGCCTGCCTCGGATACACGAGGCCCTAGGTTCGATTCCCCAGCACCACATATACAGAAAACGGCCAGAAGCGGCGCTGTGGCTCAAGTGGCAGAGTGCTAGCCTTGAGCGGGAAGAAGCCAGGGACAGTGCTCAGGCCCTGAGTCCAAGGCCCAGGACTGGCAAAAAAAAAAAAAAAAAAAAAAAATACACTGGAGGGGAGAGGGGGGTATAAGGGAGGAGGTAACAAATTGTACAAGAAATGTACTCACGGCCTTATGTATGAAACTGTAACCCCTCTGTACATCACTTTGACAATAAATAAGTAATTATTAAAAATACACTGTCAAGATACAAAGCAATTGACAGAATTACACTCAGATATTGAAAAAAGACAAAAAATAGAATTTCTCAAGAAATTTCCTAAAATAACAATAAAAGTGAAAAGTACAGATAAACAGAGAAATTTAAAAGAGATATGAAAACTATTAGGGAATCAGGACTAATTTAACTGTCACTTGTATATTCAACCCAACAATAACAGAATAAAATATTCTGTTGCAGTTCATATGAAATGTTTAAGCCTTATTTTCACTCATAAATAAAACATAAAAAAATTGAGCCTGGAAGCATGGCTCAAGAGGTAGGAACAAGACAGCATGTTTAAGGCTCTGAGTCTAAGCCCAGAACCAGCAAATAACAAAAACAAGAATAATAAAATCAATGTAAACTATTTTTCTGACTAAAATTGAATTCAATCAACAGCAAATACCTAAAACTTCCACCTATTTGAGGAATGGCATGTTTTTCCACAAGTAAATGGATATACAGTGCTGTATCTATGAAGTGGAATGCTATTTGGAAATAGAATGAATTAGATACTTTAACACACAGCAACACCAACCAACATGAAGTGCATTTTGCAAAGTTCATGAAGGACCAAACACAAAGGGCATGAGGGAGAGTTTGGGGACAACAAAACTCTTACATCTTAATTATGACAGTAATTACATGACTATGCATTTTGTCAAAACTCAGAACTCCACACTAAATAGGATAAAAACCTTGGAAGCAACTCTATTTGGCATTCCTTAAATTACTTGCTCTCTCTTGCTCACTCTTGCTCTCTCCCTCTCACTCTCAAATTCCTAAAAAAATCAAAGAATTTTCATTTTCTACTTGTATATTTGTTGAAGTAGAATTAAAATCAGAGGTCCAGCACTGGTGGCTCATGCCTGTAATCCTAGCTACTCAGGAGGCTGAGATCTAAGGATCTCAGTTCAAAGCCAGTCCAGGCAGGAAAGTCCATGAGACTCTTATCCCCAATAAACCACCAGAAAATCAGAAGTGGCATTGTGAGTCAAGCCCCAGGACTGACAAAAAAAAAAACCAGAGGATGAGGAGGGATAGCATATGAAGGACTACATAAACAGAAACTTACTGGAAATTAATATGCTGGCTCATTTTCTCAACATTTATAAAAAATATCCATAAACGACAACCTATTACAATAGTAGGTTTACACGGCTGACTTTTTAGTGAGTAAATAGTTACTTTTTCATTACATATGATTAAAAGTTCATTCACAGCTCAAACACAAGGAAGTTGATTAAAATGAGTGTAGTAAAAGATTTTTGTATCCAATTTTATTTGCCTTCTCCACAAATTTTACATGTACATATATAGTTTTTTAATATGCTTTTAGAACAACTTAGAAAATATACCAAAATGACACTTATGAAGATATTTAACAAAACTCTTTAATCAGACTTTTTAAACTTTACGACTATGATTTAGGATGCTAGCATTTGGTGAGACTATTTTCCATCACTAATTTAGAATATTTGATTACTAATTTGCATAGGCAAGGTACCAGAATATAATGAATGTGTAAGTCACCTTTAAGAAAGTGTCTTTTCAGAATTGAGAGTACTCTTGCCTTCAGCCAAAGCATTCTAATGATTCAAATACGTTCCCGTCTGTCAGACAATATACTAGTGGGAAGCTGGATGCTGACTGATGCAAAGACATATGGGTAAATGAAGCAATCTTTCAGTAGTTGATTATAAAAGGCCATCTTGCCAGGTGCAGTGGTTCATGCCTATAATCTTAGCTTCTCAGGAGGCTGAGATCTGACAATCATGGTTCAAAGCCAGCCTGAACAGAAATTTCTCCAATTATTCATCGAAAAATTCTGGAAGTGGTGCTGTGGCTCAAAGTGGTAGAGCGCTAGCTCAGGGACAGCACTTGGGCCCTGAGTTCAAGCCTAATGACTGACTGACATACATGCATACATACATACATACATACATACATACATACATACATACATGGCCACTTTTAACTCTGAGTGGTTTATTACAGGATGATTTGTTGATGCCTAAGAAGAATTGTTTTGATTTATGGCTATCATAATTGTTTGACTTATAGACGTCACACATTTTAGCCTATGTTTGAATATATATTTGTCCACCGCAGAATTTTCTGACTGTAACTACAATATATTCAATAATATTTTTCTCAGACATACTATGATTGAAACTATCTCATGTGAACTAAGAGTGTTTATAGGAAGTGCACATTGAAAATGACTGTTAGCAGTTGTTTTATCATAAGATTCTGATCTATACACAAACCTAGAAGGTAAAACAAAAAAGCTCGATAATTAAATCAGGTACATTTAAATGTGCTTCTTTGTGTAAAAAATACACAATCTATAGTATCATATGCTATTCAATAAAATGCTTACACTTTAATTCAGTAAAAATGAAATGGTTGATTTAGCTTTCTAAAAAACAATTAAGTTTTTAAAGTCCACCACAAACAATTCAAATTTGTTACCAAGTTTGAATTTCCAGTGGGCATTTTCCTGTGTGTCCCATTCCTGGTGGCCACTGTGCTTGTCTCTAGCTAGTACTTCTTCAGATTACAGAGTGAGTGTGAGAGGTTAGGCCGCACATGCCCACCCTCTAGTACCATGCCTCAGTGGGAACTTGTGCTAGGACCAAATACGGTCCTTTTTGACAGGCTCTAGCCCAAGTTTGGGGAGAGGATTCTACTGTGAGGTACATCAACATCACTCTAAATATTTTATATGTGATAACAAATAGGGTCTAAGAAACATTTAAATAGTAGAGTCTGTTAATAAATAAATTCCTCTATTCTGATGAATAGATGATAATAGTCCAAACCTATCTTCTCCAGTTTATAATCTTTGACATGCACTAGAGGCAAATGTTTAATAAGCTGCACCAACCATTAAGAGCCACAAAACAGAGAGCTTGGATTTACTCTCCTCTTTGTTAATGCAGGCTCCCTCACCATTTTGCCCAGACTGGCCTCAAACTTCTATGTTCTAAATGTCTCCCAACTAGCTAAGATTTCAGGCATGAGTCAGCACAGCCAGCTGTTCTTGTTGTTTTGCTTTGCTTTGTTTTTTGAGACAAAATCTTGCTGTCATCCAAGCTAGCCCTCCAACACACTATTCAGCCAGACTGGCCTCAGACTTACAATTGTCCTGCTTCAACCTCCCAAGTGCTGAGGTTACATCTGTATACCACCACAGCTGGCCTAGTTGATTTTTGTGAATGTTACTGTAGTAGTAGTGAGGGTTTTTTTTATTTGTTTTGCTGTCTATAATGATGATTTAATTTGTCTCTACTTTCCTTTTTGCATTAAAATTTTAGAAGGTCTCAGACTATCTCATTTTTGCTCTATACATCAATGAATCTTGCTACATCAGCACTCTTTGTTTTAAAGGAGCAGGACCAGTTGTGGGAAAACTTCTCCCATAACTGGTGTGATGACAACACCTCACCAGCCAATCAGAGCTACCTTTTTCCATCTAACTTCCATCTAAAGATTTTTCTTTTCTGACCTGTTCCAGGTGTTAATATTATCAGGGGAGATACATTTTTCCTTTTCAGAACATCAAGTAAAATATTTGTTCTTAGGATGTAGAAACAAGTGGTTTTTCATTGTTTTTGTTATTTTTTTTCAAATTTTTATTATCAAACTGATGTACAGAGAGGTTACAGTTTCATACGTTAGGCATTGGATACATTTCTTGTACTGTTTGTTACCTCATCCCTCATTCCCCTCTCCCCCTCCCCCTTTCGGCTTCCCCCAATGAGGTGTTCAGTTCACTTACACCAAACAGTTTTGCAAATATTGCTTTTGTAGTTGTTTGCCTTTTTTTACCCTGTGTCTCTCGATTTTGGTATTCTCTTTCAATTTCCTAGTTCTAATACCTGTATACACGGTTTCCAATATACTCAGATAAGATTACAGAGATAGTGTAGATACAACCACAGGAAGGTGATACAAGAACATCATCAATAGTAGAAGCTACAGATACACATGGGATGTTGAAAGTAGTTACAACTGTAATACAACAATCGTTTCCATAACATGGAGTTCATTTCACTTAGCATCATCTTATGTGATCATAAGGGTATAGCTATTGGGCTCTTGTGATCCTCTGCTGTGACTTACCTAAACTTGTGCTAAATATTCCCTATAAGGGAGACCATAGAGTCCATGTTTCTTTGGGTCTGGCTCACTTCACTTAGTATAATTTTTTCCAAGTCCTTCCATTTCTTTACAAATGGGGCAATGTCATTCTTTCTGATAGAGGCACAAAATTCCATTGTGTATATGTACCACATTTTCCTGATCCATTTGTCTACTGAGGGGCATCTGGGTTGGTTCCAGATTCTAGCTATGACAAATTGTGCTGCGATAAACATTGTTGTGCTGGTGGCTTTAGTGTAATTTTGTTTGTTGTCTTTTGGATACATACCCAAAAGTGGTGTTGCTGGGTCATAGGGGAGTTCTATATTTAGCCTTCTAAGGAATCTCCATACTGCTTGCCAGAGTGACTGAACCAGTTTACATTCCCACCAACAATGAAATAGGGTTCCCTTTTGACCACATCCCCTCCAACAATTGTTATTGTTAGTTTTCTTGATATATGACATTCTTACTGGGGTGAGATGGAATCTCAATGTTTTGATTTGCATTTCTTTTATGGCCAGTGATGTAGAGCACTTTTTCATATGTCTCTTGGCCATTCTCATTTCCTCATCAGAGAAGTCTCTTTGTAAGTCTTTAGCCCACTTGATGAGGGGGACTATTGGTTCTTTGTGGTTTTGTTTTGGAAGAAGGTAATTTTGTTAGTTCTGCATATATTTGAGATATGAGGCCTTTGTCCATTGAATGGCTGGTAAAGATTTTCTCCCAGTCTATGGGCTTTCTGTTTATCTTGCAAGCTATGTCTTTTGCCCTACAGAAGCTCTGCAGTTTGATGCAGTCCCATTTGTCCAACCTTTCTTTGATTTGTATCCTTTCTGGGTCTTTGTTAAGGAAGTTCCATCCTGCGCCAAGGAGCCCAAGTGTTTCTCCTACTCCTTCCTTTAGTGTTTTCAGGGTGTCTGTTTTGATTTCGAGGTCTTTGATCCAATTTGGAATTGATTTTGGAGCAGGATGATATATAAGTATCTAGTTTTAGTTTGTTGCATGTGTTGAACCAGTTTTGCCAGCACCATTTGTTAAAGAGGCTATCTTACTTCCAAACTATTTTTTTTTAGCTCTTTTATCAAAGATTAAGTAGGTGTAGTTCTGTGGGTTCATTTCTGGGTCTTCAATTCTGTTCCATTGTTCTTCAGGTCTGTTCCAGTGCCAATACCAAGCTGTTTTTATTACTATACCTTTATAATACAGCTTGAAGTTGGGTATTGTAATTCCTCCAGCACTGTTCTTTCTGCTTAGGATTGCTTTTGCTATTCTAGGTCTTTTATTGTTCCATATGAATTTCTGGATTGCTTCCTCTATTTCATCAAAAAATGGTGTTGGGATATTAATGGGTTTTGCATTGAATTTGTAGATAGCCTTTGGCAATATTGCCATTTTGATTATATTAATCTTCCCAATCCCGGAGCATGGGAGGTTTTTCCATTTCCTTAGTTCTGACTTAATTTTGTTTTTCAAGCTTTTAAAGTTCTCATCAAAGAGGTCTTTCACTTCTTTGGTTAAGGTTATTCCTAGGTATTTTATGTTTTTGGAGGCTATTGCAAAAGGAGTTGCTTTCCTGATTTCCTCGGTCTTCGGGTCGTTAGCATAGAGAAAGGCCGTTGATTTTTGAGGGTTTATTTTATATCTTGCAACTTTGCCAAAGTTTTGGATCAGCTGTAGTAGCTTGGGGGTAGAGTCTATGGGGTTCTTTAGGTATAGGATCATGTCATCTGCGAAGAGAGAAAGTTTAACTTCATCTTTTCCTATTTGGATCCCCTTTATATTTTCTTGTTTTTGTTATTTTTAATGTACTATTTGAAATTATTTCTTTTTTCTTTCATTTTTCTTCCCTGTAGTTTAGCCCCTGTTGTCACAGTATTTGATTTTGGTACCCTGGAAATTAGGGAAAGGAAGGGGAACAGGAAAATGTTGAGACAAAGGATAAAAGGCGAATTGGTGCAACAGCGATTCTTACAAAACAAGAAGTTGGAAATTAACAGTACAGCTTGAGGGAAGAGGAGGAAAGGTGGGAGAAAAATGAGGGAGGAGGCAACAACTTTGACAAGCAACGCACTCACTAGCTTACATACATAAGTGTAACCCCTCTGTATATCACCTTGACAATAAAATTAAATTTAAAATTTTTATTCTTTGGCTGTTAACTAATGATAATGAGCTACTGGAAAAAATATTTTGATTTAATTTTATTTTATTGCAAAGGTGATGTACAGGGCTGGGGATATAGCCTAGTGGCAAGAGTGCCTGCCTCGGATACATGAGGCCCTAGGTTCGATTCCCCAGCACCACATATACAGAAAACGGCCAGAAGCGGCGCTGTGGCTCAAGTGGCAGAGTGCTAGCCTTGAGCGGGAAGAAGCCAGGGACAGTGCTCAGGCCCTGAGTCCAAGGCCCAGGACTGGCCAAAAAAAAAAGGTGATGTACAGAAGGGTTACAGTTACGTAAGAAAGGTAATGAGTACTTCCCTCCCCCCAACATCATGGCTTACCCTCTCAACTCCTGACTCCCCTCTCCCCCAAGCTGTAAAGCTCATTTGCCAACATAGAGTCCTGTGAATATCCTGTTGCATTGGTTCACCTTTTGTCTTTTGTCTCACAATTTTATTTTCCCTTTCCCTTCCCCAAATCAGATAAAAGTGTATACAAGACAAAGGGTACCAAAATCAAACACAGTGACAACAGGGGATAAACCAAAGGAAAAAAGAAAAAGAAAAAAAAAAAAAGAAATCACTTCACATAGCACATTGAAAAAAAATCTCTTGCTTCCCTATCTTGGAATTCATTTCTATTAGCATTACTTTATATGGTCATATGTACATAGTTATTGAGCTATTGAGATCCTCTGCTAGGACTATCATAGCAATATACTAATTGTTACAAATGAGGGAAACCATGAAGCCTATGTTTCTTTGGGTCTGGCTTCACTTAATGTGATTTTTTTTCCCAAGTCTTTCCATATCCTTACAAATGGGGCGATGTCATTCTTTCTGACAGAAGCATAGAATTCCACTGTGTATATATACCACATTTTCTTAATCTATTCATCTACTGAGGGCCATCTGGGTTGGTTCCATATCTTAGCAATGGTAAATAATGCTGCAATGGACATAGTTGTGCCAGTAGGTTTAGTGTGGTCTTGTTTGTGATCATTTGAGTAAATGAGTAAATACCCAGGAATGTGATTGCTGGGAGCTTTATATTTAGTCTTTTGAGGAACCACCATATTGCTTTCCACAGTAATTGAACCAGTTTACATTCTCACCAACAGAATAGTAGCATTCCCTTTTGGCCACACACCCACAAGCATCTGTTATTATTTGCTTTCTTGATAGTGGCCATTTTAACTGAAGTGAAGTAGGATCTCAGTGTTGTTTTGATTTGCAGTTCTTTTATGGTCTGAGATGTTGAACATTTCTTCATGTGTCTATTGGCTCTTCTTATTTCCTCTCCAGAGAAATCTCTTTTTAACTTGTTAGCATGCTTATTAATCAGGTGATGGTTTCTTTGAGGATTTGTTATTGGGAAGTTTCATTTTTTTAAGCTCTATGTATATTTTTTTATATGAGGCCCTTGTCTGTTGTATAGCTAGTGAGGATCTTCTCCCAATCAGTGAACTTTCTATTTATCTTGCAAGCTATGTCCTTTCCCATGCAGAAGCTCTTCAGTTTCATGCAATCCCATTTATCCAGCCATTCTTTGATTTGTTGTGTTTCTGGATCATTAAGAAGTTTTGACCTGTGTCAAGGAGCCCTAGTATAACCCCTATCTCTTCCTGTAATATTTCCAGGGTGTCTGCTCTTACCTTGAGGTCTTTGATCCATTTGGAGTGGATTCTGGTTCAGGATGATATATCAAGTTCAAACTTTAGTTTTCCACATGTATATAATCAATTCTGCCAGCACCATTTGTTGTAGACTGTCTTTCTTCCAGCTAATGATTTTGGCTCCCTTATCAAAGATTAGGTGGCAATAGGTCTGTGGGATCATTCTGTTCCATTGTTCCTTAGGCCTGTTCATGTGCCAGTACTAAGTTGTTTTTTTATAACCTATGGCTTTATAATAGTTTGAAGTGTGGTATTGATACTCCTCCAGGACTGATCTTCCTGCTAGGGATAGTTTTTCCTATTCGTGATCTTCTATTAGTCTATATGCATTTTTTTATTTCTTCTTCTAGCTCATTAAAGGATGTTGGGATATCAATAGGTATTGCATTGAATTTGTAGATAGCTTTGGGCAGTATCGTCATTTTCACTATGTTAATCCTCCCAATCCAGGAGCATGGGAGGTTAGAAAACATATTTTAAGAAAAGAAAATCTAAGTTTTAGTATTTGATCTGGCAAAGTATCTCATATTTTCATTAAGCATTTTTTATTCTTAACTCAATTCCTTCACTTTAAAAATGTATTATCTTGAATGGCGACATCATGTAAATTGGTGACCATTAAAAAGAATATTCCTTGTTTAAACAAGATATTTTTCCCATATTTGAACTTCTGGAGACTTTTCTATTTTGTTTATTTGGGGGTTTTAGTTGTAGTGTGTGTGTGAGAGAGAGAGAGAGACAGACAGACAGACAAAGACAGAAACAGAGACAGAGACAGAGAAAGAGAGAGGAAGGGAGGGAGGGAGGGAGGGAGGGAGGGAGGGAGGGAGGGAGGGAGAGAGGAAAGAAGGGAAAGAAAGAAGAGGGAGAGGGAGATTCAAGTAGGATTTACAAGAGGAATTATCATTCCTCTTCCGTTTTCTTGAGTCTCCAAACATGAAACTCGTCTTGGCTGTTCTGTTTTTTTTTTCTTTCTTGTCAAAGTGAAGCACAGATGGGTTACAGATTCATACACTTGCTATCCTTTTTACATTCCATCTCAGCAAGGGACTCCAGTGATCTGACACTGCCCTAGAGAAGAGCATTGTAATCTTAAAGTGTCTCCAGTGGCCATTTTTGAAAGCTTTGCCTATCTCATTGTATGATCTAGAAGAGTAAAAAAGAGAGAGAGAGAGAGAGAAGAAGAAAGCTGCTTTACAAGACACACACTCCCAACCAGTGTCTATTGAGGAGCAGAACCTCATGCTGCTTCTACAGCATAAATGCATATCACCTGAGTCTGGCTACTAAGCCCCATTTTCCCCACAGCTCAAATTCATGTTTCCCATAGTCGAGCAAGGCCTCAAAAGGCCTTCAGACTTCCAAGTGGCCACAAGTCTGTATGGCATGATATCTCAGCTGGAATTTCACTTCTATTACTGTCTTGTCTTTCGACCTTTGGCAAGTCTCTTAACCTTTCTGAGAATCTCTTAACATTTCTCCAGTTCCAGGCATAGAAAAAGGGGGATAACAATAGACACAGTACTTGCCTTTCAGAGATAGCATGAGGACTAATTAGCCAACGTTCGTTAAGAGCCACATAAATGCTAAGTATTATGATTATTCTTTACTGTGTTAGCATTCTAAAATGTCAGTGTGTTGAGTGGGAAAGAAAGTTAGGGTTATGGGGCCCTTGTATAATGTGTGTCTCTTCTAAGTTTACCCTCTCTAGTGAAATTACTAGAACTGTGTTTAGTTACCCTGATGAATGGTTGCATTATTACTAGGGGACAGCAATTAGCTCATTTGAAGTGATACATACAGCTATATTTCACAGTCCTATATGGACCAAAAGAATCTTGGAGAGATTTGCAAGAATAATCTACAAATAACTGATTTATGGTAAGATGTGACGCTCCCTGGGATGTAAACTCTGCATCTGATTGCTGGGATTTAAACATGTTCTAAATAGGACTGAACACATCAGGTTCCCCAATGAGAATTAGGATGCACCACTAACTCATTGCTTCTGTGCAAATGAGAAACATGGCTGGCAGCTCTGCGTTCATTAATCACTCCTATGCAACCCTATCTTCCTCAGACCTACAGTGGTAAAAATGGACAGAAAGATTTTTTAAAACAGATATGTATATAAATACACATACAAAGGCAAGGGGTCTTGTAGCCCATAATTGATTAAGGGATACATAATAACATTTGACTCCAATTCCTCAGAAGGCTAAACATAGAACTCCCCTATGACCCAGCAACACCACTTTTGGGTATCTATCCAAAAGACCACAAACAAAATCACACTAAAGCCACCAGCACAACAATGTTCATTGCAGCACAATTTGTCATAGCTAGAATATGGAACCAACCCAGATGCCCCTCAGTAGACAAATGGATAAGAAAAATGTGGTACATATACACAATGGAATTTTATGCCTCTATCAGAAAGAATGGCATTGCCCCATTTGTAAGGAAATGGAAGGACTTGGAAAAAGTTATACTAAGTGAAGTGAGCCAGACCCAAAGAAACATGGACTCTATGGTCTCCCTTATAGGGAATATTTAGCACAAGTTTAGGTAAGTCACAGCAGAGGATCACAAGAGCCCAATAGCTATACCCTTATGATCACATAAGATGATGCTAAGTGAAATGAACTCCATGTTATGGAAACGATTGTTATATCACAGTTGTAACTACTTTCAACGTGCCATGTGTAACTGTAGCTTCTATTATTGATGATCTTCTTGTATCACCCTCCTGTGCTTGTACCTACTCTATCCCTGTGTCTTATCTGAGTATATTAGAAACAGTGTATACTGGTATTAGAACTAGGAAATTGAAAGGGAATACCAAAATTGAGAGACACAGGGTAAAAAAAGGCAAACAACTACTAAAGCAATACTTGCAAAACTGTTTGGTATAAATGAACTGAACAACTCATGGAGGGGAAAGGCAAAGGGGGAGTGGGGAGGGGGGAATGAGGGACGAGGTAACAAACAGTACAAGAAATGTATCCAATGCCTAATGTATGAAACTGTAACCTCCCTGTAATTCAGTTTGATAATAAATACTAAAAAAAATAAAAATAATATTTGACTCCAGTGTATCTTCCATTCCTTCCAACACTGCCTATATTTTACTGTTAACTATCTGGGTATATGAAAGTTTAAAATTTAGATTGTATCATATTTTCAAAGCAATGAAGTCTTGGTTTAACTAAATATTTTTTCTCATTTATATTAGGATCAAAGTAATGATTTAATAGGTATCCCAAGGAAGTGTTCTCCTATATCAATACACTTAGTTAAAGTTATTTATATATTGGCACACTAGGATAAACAGTCCCCAACCCTGGTAGACTGCTGGGGGTCACTATTTTTCCTTGATTTGTCTATATTCAGTACTGGATGGTTAAAGAGACCTCCCGTTCCATTTTTTACTATCTGTCTGTATTGGTGTTTGAGCTTAGGGCCTCATGCTTGCTAGGCAGGTGTTCTACCACCTGACCCACAACCTCAAACCTCTTTGACTTCAGTTATTTTTCACACAGGATCTCTATTTTCCCAGACCTAACTTTTGATTGTGATGCTATTATCTACAGGTTCCTGCATAACTGGGATTAAAGGCATGTAACCACTTGTTTGTTGAGATAGGGGTCTTACTATTTTTTTGGACAAGATAGCCTAAAACTGCCGTCTTCCCAAGTAGCTAGGATTAGAGGTAAGTATCAACATGCCTGGCTTCTTATTTCTTTTTTTTATTATTTAATTTTATTGTCAAGGTGATGTACAGAAGGGTTATAGTTAGATACAAAATGCAGTGAGTACATTTCTTGTCAAACTTGTGATTATGCTTCACACATGAGTAAATAATCCGAATGAACTGAATTTCAAGTCCAGTGGCTCACTCCTACAGTCAGGAAGCTGACTTGAGGATCATTACTGGAAGCCAGTCTGGGCAGAGAGGTGGGGTGTTTTGTTTTGTTTTTGCGAGTTTTGAGGCTTGAACTCAGGGCCGAGGCACTACCTGCGCTTCTTTTGCTCAAGGCCAGCACTCTACAACTTGTACCACAGTGCCACTTCCAGTTTTTTCTGTTTATGTGGTACTAAGGAATTGAACCCAGGACTTCATGCATGCTAGGCAAGCACTCTACCTCTATGCCACATTCCTAGCCCCTCATTTCTTTTTGATGAGTAAACAGTTCTTTCAATACACTGCCTCTACCAAAAGAGAGCAAGACAGGAAATTCTCATAGAGACTTATGCAGAGAGGGGAGGTGAGGAAACCTGTGCTTAGTTGATCAGTTCCCTCATCACAGCTGAGAAATTGAGGTATACTGTGAAAATTTCATATTTCATATTTGTACAGGAATATATGTTTATGACCACACAGAATTATTAATAGGGGAAAAGTCCTGCAGAGATCACAGTATACTCTGATGCTGTCTTATGTCCTGTAATACTCTATTGCTGACATCAGTGCTACATCATTAATTGACACTGACTTGCATAAAACACCAGAGGCAATCACAGACTGGATGGCAGCTAGAGAAGAAGCACATTAATTTAAAAAATCCACAATGAGGGAAAGTGGAAACTTAGGCTGCCTTGGATTGAAAAGTAGTAGCATTTGCCAAGATGTCACATTGCTGACAAAAAGTCAAAGGGTTACTTTATTTGAACAAATGTTTCTTTTGCCTTTTTACCTAAATTCCTTTCTTTTTCAGGAAAAAAAAAGAATGGTGTTTGCCTTTTGCTTTTTCTTCATAAACTTTCAGATTATTATAAAAAGAGCATTTCATATAGGTAAATGTGGCACATCAATTGAGACACAATTGTATCATCATTTCAAGCTCAATAGGCACAAAATTCATCTTACTTGACAATTCCCAGATTGTTGTCAAGAAACAGACACAAATCAACTGAAATGCTTATATTTATTTATAGCTAAGAAATATTTTCTTGCCAATAACAGTGTGAATTTTTCCCTACTGATTTAAACAAAAAGGAGATACAGAATATTGGGGCAATTAATTTTTGTCTTCATTTATACCTCTATAAAAGTAGAGTTAACATTATATGACACCAATATACTTTGAGCAGAGGTATTCTCTGTATAGCTTTGACCTTTTCCCCTGTAATTAGTTCCAACTGAAATTAGATTCAGGGAAAGCATGGCTCCAATTAGCTAAATCAAAACAAAACTCAAGGCTTGATTTCATATAGCAAAATTATTGAGGGGAAAAATGAGAGTAAAGGAAGAGGAGATATTTTTCAAGGTTAGTTTATCAGATTGAACCAGATGGCAAATACTTTGAACTTCGGCAAAAGAAAAAGAAAGTTCATTTATTTCCATACATGCCTATGTTAGCATTTCCTATGATTCAAGGAGATTTGTAGTCTTAATGTGGTTGACCAATTTTCTGATACTCTACAACATCAAATTAAAAATTTTCATAGTTCTGACCTAAAGAAGGATCTTTTTTTCTCTCTAGAGCAATGAAGAAAACTCTTTAAGTTTCCTTTGGAAATAACATTACAAAACAAAAGTTGAAATTAGGAAGGTTACTAGAGTGCATTTAGTTATTGACTCATCCTAACTATGTCTCTTTCAAATGCACAAATGAGTCTATAAATTAGGCAATTTTCTGTTAGTTTAACCAAATAGCTGAAGCTAGTTACTTATGAAGAAAGTCTTGGAAGCTGAAAGCGCAAGCTGGGAAGCCCCTATTGACTGGGTTTTAGAGAAAGCCCAACAGTAGATGGCATCTCAGTGACAAGAGCACATGCCATTAGGAGAAATCACATGGTAAAATAGGAAGGCATGGCCAGAGGAGGGACCAGACTCAAGACTTTTATGACAACATGTTCCCTTTTATTATTATTTGTTTACTTTTTGTTGTAAAGGTAATGTACAAAGGGGTTACAGTATATAAGTCAGGTAGTGACTACATCTCTTTTTGAACAGTAACAACTTGTTCTTGTAAGAACTAAACAGAGTTCTCAAGAGATAACATCAATCCTTTATCCAAAGAGAGTGCCCTAATCACCTTCCACTAAGTCTAGCATCTTAAAACATCCACACCACTTCACATCATCACCGAGGACCAAGCCTACAACCCACTGAATGCAGCACTATTTGCAATAGTCAAACTGTGTAAATAACCCAGATGTCATACACCTAATGAATGGATCAATAAAATATGGTATTGATACAGAGATATGTATTAATATATTATGTATATATGTATTAATATTTCATTCTATCTCTATATAGTAACATATTGATATTCTCTATTAATACATGCATTAAGAAAATTCCATCATATTTCTATATAAAGAGAGATACTAATGGAGTATTATTTAGCCATAATGAAGAATAAAATTAAGTCATTTGCAGGAAAATGGATGGATCTGTAATCAATCACATCAAGTCAACTAAACCAGGCTCAAAAGGGCAAAGGGCACATGTTTTGTCTCATTTAGGGATGACAGATCTAAACTATAAATATATACATAAGCACATATAGGATCATATGTGTATATATAGATATTCAGATGTATCTGATCAATCTGGCTAATGTATAGTATATGCATGTATAAGACAGTACCCTTCTGCAGAAGTAATATTCAAGTTGGTGTCCTTATTTCTGTGTGACACCCAACATCCTGAGCTATTTCTAACACTGTGAACATGCCTTTCATTCATCCAGAACTTATTCCCATACCATTCGCTGCAGGCTTACAGAATGCTAGGCACAAGCATCTAACCCCAGGATCTACTTTACAGGAAATAGATTTCAGAAATAGAATCATAAATATGGGAATTCCTGGCAATAACACATACTACACATCCAGGAGCATCCAGATTATCAGAATACTCGAAGAACTTCAAAAAGCACAACTAGTGTGCCTACTTTCAGAAAGTGCTCTAAAAGGAAGGAGTGTCATTTTCAGAATGTAATACATTTAAAAAATTAGAGGTAACTACAGCGTATGACCTCCCCAATAGGAAACACAAATAAGCCTGGAAACCAAAAAGTGAAAATACAAAGGACCAGCTTGCCCTTTCTCCCAATAATCCCCATGGGAGACTTTTCATTTCCTACCCTCAAAGTTGTGGCCTATGCAACATTAGAGATCCTCCTCCCAAAGGTGCTACACTCTTAGGTGTTGACATCACCAGGATTTGTTCTATTGAACTGCAAGGTACAGCTGACTCTGGAGCTTTTTAGATTCTTGTGTCCAGGCACCAGGAGATCTTTTTTAAGTCACCATACCTGCAGAAGAATGTTCCTTGGTAGCAATGGGAATAGACTGAGTATATTGCAACTGCTTTTGCTGGAAAACAGGGGGGGGAAAAACTTATCTCAGACTTCATTTTGTAGCTATCTATGTCCTTGTTCTAAGCCATTGACTTGGCAGCCACTGCCAGGACTGACCACACACACACACACACACACACACACACACACAAGCACACACATATGTGTCCATGCACATGTGCACTTAAGAGGAGAGAAGAGAAAGGGAAAGGGAGGGTGGGAGAAGAAGAAGAGGGAGAGAGTAGGAGAGGAAGAAGAGGCTGCACACCATGGAGCAGGGAGATCATCTAATGGGAACTAGGTTGAACCCTTTTTCTCAGTATAAAGTATCATGCAAAGAATGTGATGGATCCAACCTGGATTTGATGTCTAAATCTAGCCCAGTCCTTGCTTCCCAATGAACAACGGCTGTCAGCATAAAATGGCTGTCAGAGCATCAGCTTAGAGAAGGCTCTGGGTGATCAGACCCCATCTGCTACAATCAAAAGGAACAGACTAAATCAAAATGACAAATATACTCTACAATAGCTCTGATGAACAAGAAGCTATGTTCTTCAGAAATAGTTTATTCTTCCAAGAATGTTCTAAATATTTCTCTTCATCTCTGGGTATTTTTGGAATGTATGAGGCCATTGCCTCAGAAATTAACACAAATGATATGGTGTCACCCTCATAATTCCAAGAAATGACCAGAAATATGTAAGCTATAGAGCTTGAAAATTTCACTATCTGATGTTATTTCAACCAGTTTTTTTCCCTGCTATCCACTCTGTGCCCCACCACTTCAAGTGAGGAAGATAAATATGTGTGATATTCTCCAGTACCCATTTGGGCTGTTCGCTGGGAGGCATACCAGTGTCATGGTTTTCTCAGACAGAGGACAGCTCCATCTTTCTTAAGCTAATGTGGGGGTGATCTAGAAGGAATTCCATTTTATTTTCTAATCTCTCCAGAATGACGTGTTCATTAGGATTTTGCCTCTAAAAGAACTTCCTCTCTTCAAAGCTCATTCACAAATGAAATCCATCTTCTCATGGTAAAAAAAAGAAAAATCACTTAAAGTAAGTCCTTTGGGGAAAGACAATATATAGTAATATTCCTGGTTTAACATATGCAGCTCCATTTCTATAGAAATTATCCAATGGAAAACCATTCTTTTTCTTGAGGCAATTCTTGCAATGGTGTTGGAAAAAATGAAGAAAAAAATAACAGCCTCACTATGGACTGAGAGAATTAACAAGAAGTAGGCAAGGGAAATGAATGCTTGGAACCTCTCTGAAGCCAGGCATTGCCCATCCAAAGTCAATAACTTGTTTAACATTTACAAGAGGCCTGAAAGATGAGCTTTATCTCCATCATTTCCAAATGGGAAACAAGGTCAGGTAACCTGTCAATATGCCCACACAGTTCATAGATTAAAAAGATGGATCTCAAAGCAGTTCATTCTATCACCAAGTCCCCTTTTTTCTTCTCAAAAACATGGCAATGCCTTAGTCTCTGGTTCCTCCTCAACATTACTCTTCCCTCTAACTTGTTATTGAATACAGGAAGAAATTTAGGAAGGACAATTAGGTATGATATAAATGTAGCAATGGCAATAGAGACAACAAAACCATGAAACAAAAAGGAAAAAGAAAGGTGGCTTAAAAGCTAGATAGACAGTATTATATAAAAGGTTAACAGTGAAGAGAATGACACAAGCATAACATGAGGGAAGTTTCAGGGGTTAGGAACCAGGAGGAGAGGGGGAAAAGTGAATCGGTGACTATGATCCAAGCACTTCATATAAAGACAGAATAACCCATTATAATTGTTTTTAAATGGTTGCAAGGGGAATAAGAAAGCGTAATAAGGGTGGAATTTGTCAAAGTATACTAAATACATATGTGGAAATATCAGAATAAATTGTACATACCACATAATTGAGAAAAATAAGGGGGGAGGGGTCAAAGGGGGTGAAAATGTTGAAGGGAAGACACGGAGATTCATTGTATACATAAACTGCTTTGTTAAATGGAAAAAATTCAATACATATCCTAAAATTGAGAAAATTAAGGGAAGGGTTGGGGTTGCAGAAGGCAAATGAGGGTGTTGAAGAGAGTAATATTCATCAAGATATATTCATAAAGTGCTTTGTTGAATGGCAACTCCTTTGTACAACTATTTAAAAATAATAAAAATATTCAAAAATGCTTTTTAAAAAACAATGAAGATTTGAAAATAAAGAATATATATTGCCCTATACTTTTTTTTTTCCTTTTTTGCCAGTGTTGGGGTTTGAACCTCTTGCTCAGCTTTAGTGCTCATGACTAATGCACTCACACTTAACCCATGCCTCTAGCTTGTTTTTATGCTTGTTAATTTGAAAGTTGAATCTCATAGATATTTTCTACTCATGCTGAATTCAAACCACAGCTTCCTTGGTAGCTTAAGATTACAAGCACAAGCCACTGGGACCCAACCATACACTTATTCTTGCTTACTTCTATGTATATTAAAACAGAGAAAGATTTATTTCCACATGGCAAGGAGACTGGGGGCTCTACTAACCAATACCCTATTCTTTGTGCTTTACATGTTCTATCTCATTTAATACTACCAATCCTCTCATTCAGGGAAGGCAGCCCTCATGTTACAGATAAGAAAACTGAAGCCCAAAGAGAATTTAACAGTTGAATTGATCAGGTGTAAGATACAGAAAACCTGACTAACAGTGGCTTGGACAGGTGAAGCATTGTTTCTCCTACTTCTGACTCAGTACTTCACAGGAAAACAGAGCCTCTGATAAACTGGAAATGAAAGAAACATGACTCTCCAGTAAATACTGACAAGTGAGCTGGACTTAAGAGTGTAGGGCGTGCTTTTTAATAGCTAGTTTGCTAGTAAGTGATCTTAACATGCTTTGTCAACTATTGACAGTCCATCCATATATCAACACAGTAACCTCCTTTGTATGACCTTTGAAGTCCTTAAATGCCAACTATCATCTTCCATTCTTCCATATACAGACACATAAGGTCAACTCTCATTTGTACTAGGATGGCAGTAGAGAGAATCAAAGATCAGCCCTTATAAAAATTCATTACTGATGAATATTGAAATATTGCCAGGAAATTAATCAGTATTTTTAAACATCCAGAGATTAGTGACAGCTTGTTGTACAGGAGACAGAGCTAAACATTATAGAAGAATTGTTAAAAGTGCCAATTATAAATTTTTAAGTATAAATGTATTTTGAATGTGAAAATCACTAACTTTTCAAAGGTCAATCAAGGATAGAAAGCAAATGGAAAGCTGAGATGAAGAGTTCATTCATATAAGAGACTGCCCATGGCACTTCTCAATAGTCCAGCCACATCCAGAGTTCTTATTGACTCTACCTAAAGTACTTCTTTGCTAATCAAAGAAAGGGGTTTGGCCTTTTGCTTTAGCCAAGATCCACTGTGGATTCAGTGGCTATCCACTGAGTAGGTCAAGACCTTAAGAACCCAATCAAATAATGAAATCTCATGTGCTTCCCAAAAAGAAATTACTGTTTTCTTTTCATGTGGATTATGACTTGTTTAAATCCCACTGACTGTTCAGTTTCTGCTTACAGAAGACAAATATTTGCTAATTAAGGAAAAGAATAGATAAAACCAGAAGGTCAATCTGCTTATTTCTTGTGAGAAATCACACAAGGAGGCTGATATCTTCTGAGGCTGTTATACAAGACGCTTAGGAATTCTTGTTTCATTTTTTAATGCACCCTGACAGCGTTACTACACTGAAGCCAGCCTGCCTTTGTGAGACTGTTATTGTGAGCTCCAGAATGAGAACAAAGGATGATTTCTGTTTTGACACTCTTGTACTAGTTCACCCCGAATTTTGGATAATCTCCAATTCATCTTCTACAATCTGCCTATTTGGATAAGGGTCCTACTACTTACTTCTAACATGGTCTTTATAATGTATTTTAAATCAGTTTCCTCTTCTCTGACATGATATTGATGATATGTATACCACAAACTTGAGGTTAAAATTAAAGAACATGTTTCACGTGAAATGTTAAACATAAGCCCTGTGTATTTAATGAATATGCAGTATGTTAGAGTAACTATTACATAGAACAAAACCAAGTGCAACTCTTCAGGTATGTGACACCAAATCTTCCTATGATGGATTTGAAATCGATTCAAACAGTACCCTCCCTTACATTGTCCTTTCAAGTTATGAATAAATTGCCTAACTATCAAAATAAACACCCCTAAGATCCCAATATATCTTAATATAAGACAAATTCTCCGGCATCCAGTGGTTCATCCCATTCCTCTTCTTTGGAAATGGGGTGGCATGGTGGGAACAGTGTGGCCCCATCATGACAGTGGGAAGCTCCCTATACTCCAGGATGGCAGAGGTCTCTGGGGAATGTCAGAGCCCCCTGCTCATAAGCCTTAGTACATAAATGAAAATGTACCAGGGCATTTCTCATTTGCATTAGTAAAACCTCCCTTTGAGAGGCATTAATTAAAACATTTAGGAATCACAGCTGAGTCTACAATTTGAGTAGAAGCCAGTTATTGAAAAAGGTCTTCCTTCCATTTTATTATTTATCATTGGTACAAATATTCCAGCTGCTGCTCAGAATGCTAAAATAATACTTCAAAGATGTCATGCATTTAATCTCACCCTGCCCTTTGAGGACCAGAAGAAAAATGAGTCATGATGTGACATGAGTCTCCTACAGACATGCAGGCCCTGCTGCACTGGAATGAGGGACAGCAATAGGCCAAGAGGACAAAAGGCCCCTAAGAAGCCAGTGACAGGCTGGTCCAAAGTCCACATTATTGTGCCAACAGGCCAACATCTGTGACCTTTCTGGATATTACTGTGTCAAATGCATCAATAACCTCTGATGAATAATTTCACTCCTAGAATTCTCTTCTAATGAAATGATCAGATAACTAAAGTAAACTTATTTTATACGTATTCACTGTGCATAGCCAGATAGAACATTTTTTTGGACTTAAGAATGAATATAAGATATCTAAGCTGATTTCAATAAAGTATTGGACCTCACTAGCTTGAGAAAACTGACCCCCTCATACACATGCAAATAAGCTTATTTTCCCCAAAATGTTCACAACAACTAGGAAGGAGGGGGGGTAAATAATGAAGACATCAATTTTCTGTTTAAAGAGAATGGGGAAGGCAGAGACTGGAAGGGAAAAGGGAGATTTTATGACTATTCTTAGATAGAGAAAATGCTCCAGCATTCTTTGGTAGTTTTCAAAATGGCATAAATAACAAATGTTCTCTTTGAAGAGAACAATTACCTAGTTAAATCAGAGAATGTTTTCTTATGAGGGTTGCAATTAAAAATAGAGGGCAAAAGAAACTTGCCTTAGCCATTTGCTATCACCCTAGGGTTTGTTGATCAACTTTATGCTTCATTTATGTCTCCATAAATCATTAAGTGGAATTAAAAGTGTGTGGCTGACATGAATACTGGCCACTTTGCAAATGAAAGACAGGAGCAAGAAAAACTTTATGCAGAAGCATGAGGCCATCATATAAAAATTCTTTGCAATTATTATCTCTGCTTCCCCACAAAAGTGAGATTATTCTCTTGGTGGATGTCATGGAATTGAGGCTTTGAAATGGAGATGCCAAGCTGTAAATTACATTTCTGAATCAATTATGCCTCTATCAGAAAGGCTATAAATAACATGCGGAATTACCAGATGTGTAATTTTTTGTTACACTTGAACATTTGGTGTGTTTAGAATGTCTGAGTGAGGGACTTGGGTTAATCTGAATTTCACGGATTCATCTGACAAGACAGCAGAAAAAATGTGAGTGAGAATTATAATGACCTTGCCTCAAGGAGACTTAGCAGAACAAGGTCAACTCCAGAATTTGCCTGCATTTTTCTTAAGAGGAACGTGGATAGGAAACCATCATTGGAGCCCCCTAGTCCCATTGGTTGAAGTCTCAAAAGAAATGGGTGACTTGAACAAAGAGTTAAGTCAACAATGAATCTTTCTTTTGACAGCTTCACATCGATTTTATTTTGTCACCTTCTTGGGAAGTCTAACTGATAAACTGTTGCACAGTTTATAATAAGTAGTCTTAGCAACAGAAAGCTTAAACATCCACCAGTAGATAAAGTAAAGGGCTGAAGTTCGTCAAGCATCCTCTGGCAGTGACCTTCCCATGAATAGCACTTATTCCTAGGTCTGTTACATTGTAGAATTTTACCCCTGCTGGGCAAGTTAAGCTTTTATTCCTCTTATTTGTAGGTGAACATTTGTGTTATTAAATTTAGGAGCTGTCAGTAATAGGACTAAGGGAGAAATATGTGTCGCTAAGAGAACCTAATATCCACCTTTCCCTGAGAACCACTGGAGACATAGAGGAGCTATTAGTACACTAGAAGTAATCTGACGCCTTTTGCAGAGTAACTACTACACAATCATACACACTTTCAAAGTGGATAAAATGGTTTTTAATTTCCATTCTTATTTTGTAGGCTAAATTAGATAATGATTGTAAAATGATTAGTATGATTTCCTTACCTATCATCAATATAAGACAACTCATTCTCAATTTTATGTAGATACATTTTGTGTATGGATACCAGTATTAAGGCTTGAACTCAGCGCCTAGGCACTATCCCTGAGCTATGTTGCTAGAGTTTGTCCATTGCTACCACTTGAGCTATAGCTCCACTTCCAGGAGGTTTTGTTTTTGTTTTTGCTTTGGTGGCTAACTGGAAATAAGTGTCTAATGGACTTTTCTGCCTGAGCTGGCTTCAAACTGCAATCCTCAGATCTCAGCCTCCGGAAAACTAGGATTACAGGTATGAGCCACTGGTATCTGACTTAGATTTTTTTTAATTAATTTTTTAATTTAACTTGCCCCTCCCCATATTTCTTATCTTCTATCTTTAGCTGTTTGCCCTAAAAGGGAGCAGAGCAAAGCTGTTAAGAACTTGAACTAAAAAAAAAAAAAAAAAAGAGCTCGTATTCCAAGTTATTCAGATTGGGTTTGAATCTCAAGTTCAATTACTCATCAGCTTCAGGAGCCCAGCAAATCAAAATAACTTATTTTACCTGTTAAACTAGCAGTGGTTGTAGAGGTGATTAATTCCTTAAGTAACTAATGTTTGTTGTCAGGAATAACTGAGATAAGACAAGTAAACTACTCATGGCACTACTCAACACAAAACAACATACCATAAGTGCTTTTCTATTGTGAACACTTCTTAATGTCTGTTGAATCCATTCTCCCTCCCCATAGTTGGTAATTTTATGTAACTTGACTAGATCTTTGGGTGTCCTATCATGGGTGTGTCTATGAGGATATTTCTAAGTAAGATTAGCATTTGAATTGAGGGGACTTCCACTGAATTTCATTTTTAGGAAGGCACTTATAAGTCATGGCTTGTAAAGCTTACTATAATACCTTTGCTTTTTTTGTTCTCATGGAGTGAAACATAGGATTCAGTGGAAGGCCCCTCAACAAGTACAAAATGATCCACGGTGTTGGCTTTGAAACCTCTGAAAGACTAAGCCATTTGAACGGGGGGAGGGGGAGGAATACTGAGAAAAAAAAGTTGTCACACTGGAACCTTTTAAAGCATTTGCCATCATTACAAATAGATTAAGGTCAGTGAAATTAAGAAAGTTAACCAAGTTCTGGAAATCCTCTAACAATCTAATGAGCATGTTGTACATTTTCAAAAAAAATATTCCCCCCCTAGACTAATAGCAGAGTCTATCAAGTTTCAGCTTTGAAGCATCATTGTCCTAACTCATCACATTACAGTGGTCACTCACAGATTGAAACATTCTTGTTGGCTTGAAACACAGTATTTTGCTCCTTGTTGAATGACAGCTTTCAGGCAACAGAAAAGGAAAACATTAAAATCTTAAAATTTACTATTGAAAGCAGATAGTCCTCAAAATCAAGTCTTACAAAGAAAATTGATTGGGTCAAAGCTCTTCCTATTCCTATTCCAATGATGATGTGTGAGCAAATAAAAATGAAAATTATAGGATTCTACAAGTTCAGTGTGAATCACACAAATCAAATCTGAAGCAAGAGTAAGATGACACAGGAAAACAATTCATTTGTAATTTAATGACAGTTAAATGTGGATCAATTGACTAGGAAGACAAAAAACAATTATTCTCACAATTTGAATATGTTTAAACACATGGCTTGGAAATCATGAACACATGTTGGTCTTTCATTTGTGTTTTCATTTCTCTCATAAAACACAGTTATTTCTTTGTTTCTTTGTTTCGCTCTCCCTCCCTTCCTCCTTCTTGATGATTATACAATGAGAAGGGATTAAGCATTCACTGCTAAACATTTGTACATTCATTTTTAGAATGTTTTAGAATAATTACGTTTTTGATAGAAAAATCAGTTTTATACTGAAAAGCTCTGGTTAATTGAGGAAATGTAACTTTAATAACGATGTTTGTTTTCAAAGCAATTTTATGAAAGATAATATACACAGGAAGGATGACAAAAACATAAATTAGGAAATAGGAGCCAGAGAAACACTGTGTTTGTCCAGGATCTACTCTTTTGACAAAGAATAGAAATGACTCTGCTATCCAAGTGCCAGGCTCACATCGGTAATCAAAAGGCTGTTACTAATCAAAAGGCAGGGATCTGGAGGATCCTGGTCCAAAGCCAACCAGACAAAAAAGCCCATGAGATTTTGTCTCCAAATTAATAGAAAAAAGTAGGTCTACAAGGGTGGCTCAGTGGTAGAGTGCCAGCCAAGCAAGCAAGCCAAGTGAGGTCAATGCCCTAATTTGAAACCCAGTACTGAAGAGAGACAGAGAGACAGAGACAGAGCAGGTGTGCAGCAGATGTTCCAGTGCAGGTAATGTCAAAAGAGAATTGGCACCCATGACTTTTTAAGTTACTAGATGTACCTTAATAGAGAAAAGGTGACATTGAGTTTTAAGGAATATGTTCATTACTCAATATTTTTTAATATTAACCTTATATACTCTCATTTATATGTCATATTTTAATAGTCTATCCAATATTTTTCTCTATAAAGTGTAGCTAGTAACAAAGTTAGTTAATCTAAATTCTGACTTGCATATTTATTCTGCTAGGTCCATAATATGTCATTCAAAAACCATATTTAACTAGCTAGCAAGCTTATTTTGTAATAACCAACAAGCTGCTTAATGAACTGCTTAATATGCATTTTTTTTACCTGTCACATTGTCTCTCAATAATGAGCCTTCTTTAAAAGAAGCTCTGGGTTCCTCTTGTTCCCATTCCCAATCCCTACATTTTCAGGTGGATGTTAATCTGAATAGGGCAAACTCCAGGAGACTTAAACATGGCACAGAATTTCTTTCTTTCTTTTTTTTTTCCAGACCTGGGGCTTGAACTCAGGGTCTGAACACTGTGCCTGGCTTCATTTTGCTCACGGCTAATACTCTACCACTTGGTCCATAGTGCTACTTCCAGCCTTTTCTGTTTATGTGGTGCTGAAGAATCAAACCCAGAGCTTCATGCATGCAAGGCAAGCACTCTACTACTAAGCCATATTTCCAGCCCTGAAAGACAGAATTTAAGGATTAAAATTATTTCTCTTCGCATGCATGACTGATTGAAATGGGATGGGGAAATACTGAATTGGGCACCCATGCTAGCCCAAGTTCAGTCACATTTTGAGCTGTTCTCAAGGGTTCATGCACATACCAGAAGGGAAAAGCTGAGGTACATGTATTGCCTATAGAAGTATAACTTGTCTAGGTAAAATCAGGGCTCAAAAAAATAGCTTAAATGTATGCTTTGAACTAAACTTCAAGAGGTAGTAATATATTTCTATGTGTTAACTATCTCAAAAATTTGCAAGGAAGGATTTGTAGGAAGGTTTATTCCTAGAGGTTTCTACCACAATATCTTCAAATACAATGATTTATCTCCTATCTGCATGAAGGCATAATTCCTAAGATATGCTCCCATACTTCCTTCTCTAAATGCAGTGAATAGCTTCGAGTTTACTTTCCTCCTCAAATCTTACACATCTCTTATTTTGATACATGAGCTATATGCTATAAGTGAAGTCTTTCTCATTCTGCACATGATAGAATTACTTAAACAAATTGACAGAACACACACTCATACTCTCATCCTTCATTCATGT
This sequence comes from Perognathus longimembris pacificus, assembly GCF_023159225.1. Classification (NCBI taxonomy): domain Eukaryota; kingdom Metazoa; phylum Chordata; class Mammalia; order Rodentia; family Heteromyidae; genus Perognathus; species Perognathus longimembris. Next base: position 19,258,822 of record NC_063170.1, read on the forward strand.
GATTAAATCAGTCACAGACATAAGTTTCCAAAGCATTCAGAAACACCTACTCATAATTTCACAGGTTATACATAAAATATTGGTGTGACTAAGTAAAATGCCAAAGATGGCATATATTAAAATGATTCGTGCAAAAAAGAGAATGCCATGTCTGAAAATAATTTGGACAGAAAATGGATTCAAGTAAACAAATGTATAGTAAGTTAAATGAGCAGTGACCAATTGATAATTTCACTCAGTGGCCAGTGGAAAATTGTGCATTTGTGAGGGGATCATTATTCCTTGACTACTTTTCACCAAGTTTGAATACAATATTTGAACAGATAAACAAACTGCAACAACATCATCTTAAAAGTTCAAGGGATCTCTCCTCTCTGTTCTCTCAATCCTTCAAACACTCCTCTATTAATAAAATTTTCTCTTCTTCTTTATTTTTTTTTATTTCTTACTACTTTTTACTTATTTGTAATGCTTAGAATACTGCACACAGATTACAGATGTTCAATAATTTTTTAAGCACTGGTACCAGAGCACAAGTTACAAAAGGAACATAAGCATGGAACAATATATTTCCATACCTGAAAATATTGCCAATTTATATTCCTGGATAGTGAAAGCTATCCTTCATGAACAAAAGTGAAATAAAAACCTTCCACAATAAACAAATCTTAAATGAATTGCTACACCAAGTTTCATAAAACAAACACAACTGATATAACAGCACACATAAACCCTACCACAGTAATAATAGGTGATACTAGTACCCCATTCTCACCAACAGATAGGACATTCCACCAAAAAAGAAAACTTTAGGATTAAAAAACGCCACATACCAAATTGACTTATAGATACCTATAGTATATGAGCAAAGAATATACATTGTTCTTGACAGAGCATAGAAATTTCTCCAAAATACCCCATATTTTAGGAAATAACAATATAAAATTTAAGTAACTTCTTATATTTTATCAGACTACAATGTAATATAACTAGTAATCAATAGCAAATGAAGTTACAAGAAATTTGCAAATATATTTCTTCTTTATTTTTTGACAAATCTGATGGTATCACTTCTTTTAAACCAAAGAAATTTGAAATCAGTTCCCTGCGGGCTATTAAATGTTTGATCCAGAGAAAATTTAACATCCCAAGCTTCCTTATCCATATATCCATAAAATAAATTTGCTTATAAATATTACTTCCAACTAACTTCTGAGAGAATGTTTACTGATGCACTACCAAGATTTTAAGTACAGGCTGGCTCTCCATGTTTTTTCATTCTTTTTTTCTTTCCCTTTCTTTCATTTTTTCTTTGTTTTTGAGCCAAGCCCTCACTTCTGAGCTCATTCTGTCCCTGGAGCTCACTATGTAGACCACCATATCCTTGAACTTGCAATCTTCCTACTTCAATAGGGATTACAAGTATGTACCACCAAAACCATTCTGAACCTCCATTTTCTTTGGGTAGACTTGGGCTGATATTTCGGGGCATATTGGAAGCTAAACATGACTTAAGAGACCTTAATGACTAAAGTTCCCGTGCTATCTATGTATCATTGTCCTTCTCTAAATGCAGTTGATTGAATCACTAGATTAAAAAAATTATTGACAGGGCTGGGAATATGGCCTAGTGGCAACAGTGCTTGCCTCCTACACATGAAGCCCTGGGTTTAATTCCCCAGCACCACATATATGGAAAACAGCCAGAAGGGGCACTGTGGCTCAGGTGGCAGAGTGCTAGCCTTGAGCGGGAAGAAGCCAGGGACAGTGCTCAGGCCCTGAGTCCAAGGCCCAGGACTGGCCAAAAAAAAAAAAAAAAAAAAAAAATTATTGACAATACATTAGAAAAACCCTCTATGACTTCCTACCGAGAATATTAAACTTAGCATGTCCACTTAAGAGATGAAGTATTCATAATAACCAACATACATAATAATCACTATCACCAATAAGTTCAGCTTCTATACTATTTTTACATTTTACAAATAGTTTACATTTTTCATTTTGTTATTTGCATGTATTTCTTATACAAGTGGGTTTATTGTGACATTTTCATACATTCATATAATGTCTCCTGATGAAATTCACTCTATCATGTTCCCAAGCCCCTTTTACCCTTTTCTCCCTTTTCCTCCCTTCCTAAAACAATCTCAAAAGGTGCTTTATTTTCTCATATGCGTACTTGGACCACATTCACTCTGCTGTATCCTCCATGGTCGCCCTCCATCCTCCCAATGGTACTCACCACCTTCCCAATGGAACCTATTATGCATTTCTGGTATTCATTTTGTTTAGTTACAAAGGGGTTTCACGGTGGTATTTCACACATGTACAAATTAACTCCTGTCTAGTTTTCTCTCTATTTCCATGTCTCCTTTACCCCTATATTATCCAACAGCTTTCAGTGAGTTGACTAAGAAATGTCCAGTGGCCAGGATGGAATAGCACCAGTGAAGGCCAGATCCCTCTGCAAATTCTCAAGGCCCTTCAAGGAACAATTGCACATCCCCTCAAAACTGTGGCAATGTTGAAAAGACAGGTGCCTTGACTAGACATGTGTGAGAGTCTGAAACATTGACCTTCCTCTGAACTCATCTTTTCTCTTCCACTGCCCTCTCAAAGCCAAAGGGACATGAGCAGAAAGCCAGCCCCATGTTCACACTAAAAGTTGAGAAGCATATCTAGAAATTTCATTGTATAATAGTAAGATTCACTTCTTGGACATCTGATGATTGGTAATGTTTCCCTAACAAGTTCATTTTATAATTACCTAACTTTTGATAGCAACAAATGTAAATGAAAGTATATTGTATTAATTTTGATAAATGTTTAGAAAATATATCTAATGATTTTGAGATGAAAAATCTAATCTAAGGATACCAATTTATGCAACTGAAAGGCAAGATTAAGTCAAAATGAGTGGAAAGTCAAGATTAAGAACTAGGGCTGGGAATATGGCCTAGTGGCAAGAGCGCTTGCCTCCTACACATGAAGCTCTGAGTTCGATTCCCCAGCACCACATATATGGAAAACGGCCAGCAGGGGCGCTGTGGCTCAGGTGGCAGAGTGCTAGCCTTGAGCGGGAAGAAGCCAGGGACAGTGCTCAGGCCCTGAGTCCAAGGCCCAGGAATGGCAAAAAAAAAAAAAAAAAAAAAAAAAAAGATTAAGAACTAAGTTTCTAGTTTGCAAAATAAATAGGAAACCCACAGATTGGGCTCACACAAGGGCTCCATATCTAAAACATACTTAGAATCCAAAAAATTAAGTTCCCCTAAAACAAATCCTCAAAGAAACAACTGCCCCATTAGTAAGTGAGCTAAAGACATAAAGATAGACTTCTCTGAAGAGGAAATGAGGATGGCCAAGAGGCACATGAAGAAGTGCTCAACATCACTGGCCATAAAAAAAATACAAATCAAAACAACACTGAGATTCCACCTCACCACAGTAAGAATGGCCATTATCAAGAAAATTAATAACAACAGATACTGGTGGGGATGTGGCCATAAGGGAACCCTACTACACTGTTATTGGGAGCGTAAACTTGTTTAACTACTCTGAAAAGCAGTATGGAGGTTTCTTAAAAGGCTAAACATAGAGATCCCCTATGACCCAGCAACCTCCCTTTTGAGAATTTACCCAAGGGATCACAAATAAGGCCATACTAGAACTACCAGCACAACTATGTTCATTGCAGAATTATTCACCCTAGCTAAAATATGAAACCAACTCAGATGTCCCTCAGTATATTAACAGACCAAGAAATTGTGGTATATATACACAATGGAATTCTATGCTTCTATCAGAAAGAATGGCATTGCCCCATTGGCAAGAAAATGGAAAGACTTCAAAAAAATCATACTAAGTGAAGTGAGGCAGACCCAAAGAAACATAGACTCTATGGTTCCCCTCATTGTTAATAATTAGTACATATCTAGGATAATCCTAGCAGATGATCTCAATAGCTATGTACATATGATCATATAAGATAACACTAAGCAAAATGATCTCCAAAACATGGAAATAAGTGGTTTATCATTGATGTTCTTATTTTAACATACTATATGAAATTATTTCTTTTTTCTTCTGTTTATCTTCCCTATGATTTAGCCCATTATCACTGTATTTGATTCTGATACCCTAGGTATTTTATATTTGTTTGTCCAAATTAGGAAAGGTAAGGGGAACATCAAAATGATGAGACAAAGGGTAAAAGGTGAACCAATGCAACAGCAACATTTGCAAGACAGTATGTTGTAAACTAACTGTACAATTGGGGAGAGGGGATTGGGAAGGAAAAAAGATGGGAGAAAAAGGAGGGAGGAGGTAACAAGTTGGACAAGAAATGTACTCACTACCTTAATGTACTCACTACCTAACTGAAACCACTCTGTACATCACCTTGGCAATAAAAATAAAAAAGAACTAAATTTCTTTCTTTCCTCCTTCCTTGTTTCCCTTTTTGTTCTTTTCTTTTCTTTTCTTTTGAGGGAGGAAGGAGGAAGAATTGCATCCATGTCCTTAAGCATGCTGGGCAAGCATTGAAATACCTCAACTTCTCCTGCTGTCCTCCATGCTTTCATTCTGCAATAATTAGTTGAGTACCTTTCAAATCAATATATAGTGGTCTCTCACTCTCTCTGTGTGTCTCTGTGTGTGTGCATTCAGTTTTCTTTCCAGTGAAGATACAAAGTGGATCCTCCAGGAATTCACTATCTATTGGGGGGAAATGTGAACATATAATCTCTCTCTCTCTCTCTCTCTCTCTCTCTCACACATACAGACCGTGATAAGTGTCATGATAATGGTATTTTCAAGATAGATTATTGTGGTTGAGTCAAATCAGTGCCTTCTATTTCTTAGTCTATAGCTTGTTTATTCCCTCCAGATTGACTCTTATCACCTTGTCAATTGCATATCTCCTAGGAGACCCAGAGAGGATAACATTATAACCTATCACAGACCTTAGGGACCATCTCTTAGCCAGAACTCTGACACTTTCCTTCCATTAACCCTGACTGAGTACTAAAGATGGAACAGTTTGCTTACAATTCCCTGAATACCTCTTGAGTTCAGCTTGCCTCAAGTAAGACCATACATCAGAATTTCATTTTTCCCAGACTCAGGGCCTTATGTTCTATTTAGTTACAGGGGATTCAGGTTTCATGAATCAGGCCTTGCTCTTAAAAGCCACCATTTAAAATACTTAGAAAGTTTTATTAATTTGTTCATTTACTGAGTTGGAGAGACTAGACAGCATGATTTTCTACATATGATGAGTCTAGTATAGAAACTAGATTATAAGCAGAACTTGTAAGTACAGAGCTTTGTGTAGAAAAAGGCTGATTCCCGTGTGTGTGTGTGTGTGTGTGTGTGTGTGTGTGTGTGTGTGTGTGTGTGTTTGTCAGTATTGGGGATTGAACTCAACCTCGGGTGCTGTCGCTGAGCTTTTTCGTTCATGGCTGATAATTTATCACTTGAGCAATATCTGCACTTCTTTTGGTAGTTAACTGGATCTTCCTGAAAGGTTGACTTCAAACATGGATCCTCATATCCTCAAGTTCCTAACTGACTAGGATTACAGACATGAACCACCAGTGCCTAGCTTGATTTCTCTATTTCAGTCCAACATTTTCAAACTTATATGTGCCACTGCTATATAGTTTGCATTTACTAAACAGTTTAGTGGAGGAGATTGTTTATCAATGTATTATCCTCCTCAAAATAGCAAACCCATTATAGAGGTAGATTTTAGGAAGAATAAATATATACCAGATTAGCCTTTAAAAGTAAGTAATGAGCTTGGTGGTACAATAATAATCAATCACAAAACATTAGATATGCCCCACAGATACCATTCATCTGAACCAATATGAACATTATGACAGTTGTGCAGAACTGTTTACTTCCAAGAAGTTTTTTAAAACACATGATAGTTCTGGCTTACTAAATACTCAACATACTAAAGGCCTAATACACAAATGCTAATAGTCACTTAGAAGCGAATATGTTTCTCAATGAATATGTCTTCTCAATCATTCAATAATAATCCAGTGCATATATCTGTGGAACTTATAAGAATATCAAGGTAAGAGTCTATGGTTGTTAAAAAAAAAAAGGAGGAGGAGAAGAAGAAGGAGGAGGAGGAGGAGGAGGAGGAGAGATGCTAATAAATAAATAATGCTGTGACATGAATACCATTGGGATAAACAAAATAGCATGGGATCACAGAAAAAAAAAATAAGGGCTCTGTTTTCAGGTAGTGATGAAAGGCTGAACGATGAGGGATGTTGGAGGTCCACCTAAGTGGATTTCAGGTATGTGGTGAAAGGGAGGGCAGTGAGAGACTGAAAATGTAGGCAAGGAGGAAAAAGGACCATATGTGTTATTTCTTTTTTTAAAGGTTTTCTTTTTTTTGCGGGGGGCGGGGGGGGGGTGTTTTTGTAGGTCATGAAGGTTGAACTCAGGGCCTGGGTGTTGTCCCTGGGCTTTTTCACTCAAAGCTAGAACTTTACTACTTTAGGCCATAACTCCACTTCCAGCTTCCTGGTGATTGTTTGGAGATAAGAATCTCATGGCCTTTCTTGCCCAAGTTGGCTTCCAATCACAATCATCAGATCTCAGCATCCTGAGTAGCTAGGATTATAGGTGTGACATAATGTGATATTTTAATGATCCACAAGTTTCCCAGTTATATAGAGAAGTAGGGGCAAACAGCTAATGCAATCGATTTCTACTGTTGCTATTTATGGTACTAATGGAGTTCTTCAGGTTAAAGAAAGTACCCTTAAAAATGAAACTGGCCAGGTACTGGTGGTGTTTATGCCCAAGTCGCGAGAAGACCACCGAGAGCCAGATGTTCTGACATGCAAAAGCAAGGCTTTATTCAGGAGAGCTGCAGCCCGGACCTCGTCCTACACATCGACTCAGCGGAAGTTAGGAGGAAGGCCCTGAGCTGAAATCTTACAGGGTTTATATAAAGGCAAAAATCACAACGTTACAGTAACCAGATGTGCAAGCAGGACTGGGGTGCTAGTACAAATCTGTTGGCTCGGGGCTAGGGACATTCCAGGGTGGTCAAAGCGACCGGAACATCCCGAAACTGGTTGGGCCATCTGTGCAATGGGGGTAGTTGTGGTCTGGTGGTTTCAGTACAAACAGCTCTGTTCCTAGAATTTGGGTGGGCTCTGGGTTACTCATAGTTTAAACAATCAACAAAATGGGGGCTGCCTGAAAATGGAATCATTTTGGCTTTTCAGTGGCTCATGCCTGTGATCCTAGCTACTCAGGAGGCTGAGATCTAAGGAAGCCAGCTCAGGCAGAAAAGTCCATGAGATTCTTATCTCCAATAAACTATTTAGAAAAAGCCAGAAGTGGCATTATGGTTCAAGTGGTAGAGCACTAGCCTTGAGCAAAAGAAGCTCGGCCTAGGCCCTTAGCTTAAGCCTCAGGACCTGCAAAAAAGAAAGAAGAGAGAGAGGGAGAGAAAGAGGAAGAAAGGAAGGAAGGAAGGAAGGAAGGAAGGAAGGAAGGAAGGAAGGAAGGAAGGAAGGAAGGAAGGGTTTTCTGGGTATCAGTGGCTTACTCCTCTAATCCTTGTTACTCAACAGGCTGAGATCTGGAAAGTCTCAGTTCTAAGAAAATCTGGGTAGAACCATCTAAGAAATTCAATCTCCAATTAATTAGCAAAAATAGAAGAACTGGAGGTGTGGCTCAAGTGGTAGAGCACCAGTCATGGGTAGAACACCAACCATGAGTGAGCAAGCTGTGTGAACATGAGCCCCTGAATTCAAGCCCCAGTACCAGCAGAAAAACTAACTTATTAATTAATTGAAACAAAATAAAACCTACTATTATTCATGGTAAAGATTATTGTCACTTCCAGTCTGGAAGAGATTCCAAGTTTGTCCTCTCCTGTCCAAGTTTCTCCTCTCCCATTCTCTATTATAGCTCTCCTGGCACTTCTCTCTCCCTAACAAAGCCCCCAAATCCCTTCCAAAGTACTTGTTATGCAGGAAGAAAGCTGCATGATGAAAAGTTATTCAAACAGCATACCACAGGCTAACTATTTCAAGCATATCTATTGACTGAAGAGATTTGCATTATGAACTAAGTCGGTGAAAAAGACAATGGTAAATAGCAGCAAAAACAAAGAACTAGATCATTTAAATAAAGGAAAGCTGCTAACACCAATGTGTATCCGTTTCTCTTCAGTTGAAATTTACCCTGGAGGAACTAATATGAAAATATTACTTTCATTGTTTAAAGGAAATCGAACCAAATGGAATGCTAATTTTGCACCTTCAATAATCAAACAAGTGAGTGAGAGATGCATTCAACTGCAATATATCTAATCTCTGCTACATACACACTGTAAAGTTCTAGAAATATAAACATGACACAGGCATTGGCATAAAGATGTAACAGTGTATTCATAATTTCAATACAAACTGGTAATGTATATAAAGAATAGATTGCACATATTTCATGAAGAAATATAAACAAGACACAGGCAGTGGTATGAAGATGTAATAATGTATCAGTAATTGTCATACAAACTGGTAATATATATAAAAGATGGATGCACATATTACCATGAAGAAATGGGATCATTCTACTGTACTTAGCCAGAAGGTTAACAGGTGGAAATGCTGACTGGGGCTGCAGATGGTCGGGGACAAGGCATGGCCTTTCAGGAAGACAGAATAATGTACAGTCTCAAAAACATGAAATAACATAACCAGAGTGACGACTTCCACACAGACAGAAACCAAGTAAGTATGAGGGAGCCTAATGTGTAGGTGTTGTCAGAGGGTAGAAATGGAAGTAGAGGCCGAGACTATTGAGTAGAACCAGTTTGTAACTGCCTTCGTATAATAAGAAAACTCTATCATAACAGGTAGCCACAGACAAATGTTTTATATTATTAGATATGCTTTCAAAGAGAAAAAAACGGTAGACTGAGGCAAATAGATTATAGTTAGAAATACTGGGGGGAAGGTATTTCAGTCATTCTGAGTGAGTCATTCTGGAATCCAAGTCAGGATTTATGTTGACTAGGGTGATTTTTATAATTTAGTTAAAAAAAAAACAAATTAAAAACATTCAATAATGATTCGATGCTAAGCTTTGCTTTAGAATAAAGTATTTGAAAAGCAGAAGTATGAAGAAAGACAAAAAAACAGAGCTCTTGTTTTCAGGAATTCCAAGAATACCAGCCTATTTCCTAGATATTACTTGGCAAATACCAGGTCTTTAACATTGTCTGATAAATAAATGCATACAAGAATAAATGGCCTATTTGGCATCTGACTTGGGTCAACAACTAGACCTTGAGGTTGAGGTTCAAGTGGAGGATGTATTTTAGGAAGTAGTCTCAGAAATTGTCCGGCTCGAGTCGCCTCTCCCGGCGTGGGGATCAAGGCTCAGCTAGGTTTCTCACCACCCCCTTTTCTCATCCTCTCTCCTGGTCACCCGACCGGCAGGTAGCCAGGATGGGGCGGAGGGGTCAGTACTGACCTCACGTGCACACGGCCTAACGAGAATGCATGCCCACCTCCTTACCGGTAAAGAAAGCCAGGTGTAAGCCAGTCTGGGAGAAGTTTCCAGAGCAATCTGATTTATTAAGGCGGGGACAAGGACTAATGATAACAAGAGAAGGGAGAAAGCTGACCGGCCAGGATGCTGATAGGCTGTGAACCTGTCACATGATCCCCTCATGCGCCAACATCACTCGAAAGCGCCAAGCCAGGGAGAGACAGGGAGGCGCCTGGGCTGGCGAGAGAGTTGGGGGCTGGGTGCAAAGCCGGTTCTTCTGGTTCCGGACCCAGAGAACCGTAGCCTGCTTCCGCATTCCCCTAGGGCTTGGGGGAAGGGCGTCAAGTCCCCGTCAATTCCAAAGGCTGGATCCCAACAAGAAATGATATTATAGGGCAGTAAGGAAACAGAATAGAACAGAGGGAAAATGGCAAGCCACACAGAATCCTCAAGCCCTTCTTGGATGAGCTCTGCATGGCTCCTCAGAATTAGCTTATTCCTTTGTACTCTACATCAGGTCCTCACTGGATGAAGCCCTCCTATCTGGCCAGGGGAAAGTCCTGAGTCACTAGACTCAGCCTTCCATCATTGGCTGCCAATCATCCTGGCAGTTAAAGAAACAAACCCATCATGTCTAAGAGGGTAGTGGGCCTGTACTGTACAGAGAAGAATCTTCTCCCGATGTATAAAGAAGATAGCAAAAGATTGTTTCAAGTTAATGACAGGAAGGAGGCAAAGAGGATCTTTCGTTCCCACTTGTTAGACTTCTTTCCACTTCCAGAACATAAGGAGCCAATAAAGTATTTGAAAGCAGACTCGGCAGAACAAGTTAAAATTGTGGGCATAAAAAGAAATGAAATCCCATTCCCTACAAGGCATTACACACACACACACACACACACACACACACAAACACACACACACACATTAATACATTAGTATTTCATGGTTTCTGGGACACAGTAAACAGTTACTAAATGATTAGGTCTTAGAACTATTAAAGAGGCTCTTGAATAACAAAAGAGATTTCCCATCTTTTTTCCCAGTTACTGTCCAATAAATTGTTTCTGGGAAGTAAACTTTTCAAGTCTAAATTATCCGAAGGTCAAGGTTCCTGAAAGCCAATAACTCAGACTTCTCTCTATATAATCAACTTTCTGTGTAGAGTGAACAGAAAACAAATACAAATTAATAGATGCATGAGAAGGGTTATTTCCCTAAATAAGCATGGTTTTCCTCTAAGTACTTCAGGGGAGGGAAAAGACATAGATTTCCACACTATCAGTCTGACTTTGGAGATACACCTAGGAAGATATATCCAATTCATAAATTTAGAGAAGTTCCCTAATGTTTCACAATCTAAACTTCTGCACCGATAGAAAAATTCTCCTGGAAAGTCTGATTTAAGAGTTTATTGAAGAGCACTATAAGGTAAACAGACAAGCAAACTATCTAGAGCACTGTTCGAGATCTGCAAATTGCAAATAAAAGCTGTATTTTTTTTGTTTTTTGTTTTTGGCCAGTCCTGGGCCTTGCACTCAGGGCCTGAGCACCATCCCTGGCTTCTTCCCGCTCAAGGCTAGCACTCTGCCACCTGAGCCACAGCGCCCCTTCTGGCCGTTTTCCATATATGAGGTGCTGGGGAATCAAACCGAGAGCCTCATGTGTAGGAGGCAAGCACTCTTGCCACTAGGCCATATTCCCAGCCCCAAAAGCTGTATGTTTTGTTCTTGGTCTCTCTCTTATTTTTTGAGATACCTGGTCCCATTTGTAGTATTTAATTCTTTTTCCTGCTGAGTTGGGTAGGTTAACATCAAAGAAAATAGCATGCAACTTCTTTATGTTGTAATAAAGAGGAGGGAATTGTCAATTCCATGAGAAAGAACATAAATATTCTATGAGTCATATGAACATAGTTGTATTATATTACCTATAGTTGAAATAATATGGCATGTCACTGGCTTTGTCATGCCAACTTTCTTGGACCTCAACTATGTACTAGAGTACTGTGAAACTAATATTAGTGCAGCATTTTAAGGGCAAGAATTATAGACTCAGCTAACCTAGCTCTGCCACTTTGCTGGCTATATAATGAATTATTTATGATACCTAAGCTTCAGTTCCCTTATTTGCAAAGTGAACATGAAAAGTAGCTTCTAATCCATAAACTTGGGTAAAGAAGTGAGATAATACATGTAGAGTCCTTACTAAAAATGCCTAGCATTAGATAACTCCTATGAATATAAGCACTCATCATTTTCTGACCACCATATTAGTTTGGGCTGACATAAGTAAATACAACAGATTGAGTAGCGTGAACAAGTCTATTTCCTCATGGCTCTAAGAACTACAAAATATGAGCAGATTTTTCTGAGACTTCTCTCCTTCAACCTTGCATTACAGATGGCTACTTTTCGGCTGTGTCTTCACATGGTCTGTGTATGTATAACCCTAGGAACTCTCTATCTTCTTACAAGGACCCTCATCAAACTGGGTGAGGAGGCCACTCCTAACTATCTCATTTTAACTTGTTTTTCTCTTTAAAGATGCAATCTTCAAATAAAGTTACTACCTGAGGTTCTAAGGGTTAAGACTTCAATGCATGCATTTTGTGGGAAATATAATTCAGCCCTAAAACAACCTCTCACTATTTGTTATCTACTAGGTGCCAGGCACAATGCCAATGCTACTTTTCCTGGACTTCCCCCAAGTGTATGCTTAGCTATATCTCAGAAATCATTTTATTCTTTAAGTTAGCTCCTTTAGGAACTCACCCTTATTTCTTTTTTCCTAAAATGGATATGTATATACATATATATATATCCCCAATAATTTTATATACACAATATATATTCACTGTAAACTACTTGGATATTAAAAAAAAGGATTAACAAGAAACCTATCTATAATACTACCACAAAGAAATAAATACTGTTTCAAAGTTTATAGTCAGATAATTTTTGTTTTTTGTTTGTTCATGGTTGCACAAAACACATTATTTCCCAAGCTGGAATTATAGTCAGATAATTTTTGTTTTTTGTTTGTTCATGGTTGCACAAAACACATTATTTCCCAAGCTGGAATTATACTTGGCCTCTGTCCATGGTTTTTTTTTTTTTCACTTATGTTTTTCAGACCTCTTTTCGTGTCAAAAAGCATAAATCTAAATCACAACTTTTTATTACATAATATATCACAGTAACTCTGTTTTCTAATGCTAACTTGTTGACAAGTTTTTACTTATTGTTTAAAAACCCAGCCTGGTGTGGGTGGCTCACACCTGTAATCCTAGCTATCTGGAGGCTAAGACCTGAGCATCACAGTTCAAAGTCAACCTCAGCAGAAAAGTCCCTATGAGACTCTTATCTCCAATTAATCATTTAAAAACTGGAAGTGGAACTCTGGCTTAAAATAGTAGAGTGTTGGCCTTGAGCAAAAGAGCTCAGGGACAGCATCCAGGGCTCTTCAGTTCAAGGTTCACAACTGAAAAAGAAAAAAAAAAAAAGCTCAATGAGCATCCTCTTGGGGTTGGGAATGTGGCTTAGTGGTAGAGTGCTCCCATAGCATTCATTTTGAAACCTCGGGCTTGATTCCTCAGTACCACATAAACAGAAAAAGCGCCAGAAGTGGCACTGTGGCCCAAGAAGTAGAGTGCTAGCCTTGAGCAAAAAGAAGCCAGGGACAGTGCTCAGGCCCTGACTCCCAAGCCCCAGGACAGGCAAAAAAAAAAAAAAGAAAGAAAGAAAATCTTTGTCTTTGATATACTGTCTTAGGTAAAAAACAGAAACAGTAACCCCTCTGTACATCACCCTTACACTAAAATAATAAAATAAAACACAGGAACAACCTCAGATGTGTTGATATAAATTTCCAGATTGCCCTCCAGAAAGATGTTCCAATTATACTCCTTCTAAGTGCAAACTGGTTAATATAATTGCCAGGAAACATGCTGATTTTGCATCAACCCTCTTCTACCCCCTGCCTCTCCCAACTATAACCATCCTTTGAGAAGCCATATCATATTAATTGAACCCATATAACATGGTCCTTTTCCCTCAAAGTGACAAGGGTAAAACAGATGACACAATTTGCAAGTAACACATGGAAACATATATCCAAGTGCTAAATTGCATGTTGTACAGATGCTAAGCACCCTGGGAGACTCAACTTATTTCCTTCTGCTTTCAGTCCCCAAGCAAGGTTGAAATAAAACACACCCATGAGTTGCAATTTGCTTAATGTATTTTTCCAAAGAAACACTTAGTCTTCTGATTCAAATTTAGGGAAAATACAGCAAAAATGGCTCTTGCTGCCTACTCTACTTCTCCACCTTCATCTTCTACCACATTTCCATACTAAACTTAAGTCAAATTGGTTTTCTTTTGTTTCATTGGTGCTAAGGTTCATGATCGTTCATGATCTACCAAAAGCCTTTTCATTTGTTACTCCCCTTGCCACAAGTGCACTTTCTCCAATACTTTATTCTTGCCACTTGTGTCTTAAAATCATGTATCTCAGTCACCCTCAAAGAGGTCTCTAGTGACAACACAATTAAAGATATCTTGAGTATACTGGATACTGTATATACTGGTATTAGAACTAGGGAAGTGAAAGGGAATAACAAAATCGAGAGATAAAGGATAAAAAGACAAACGACTCAAAAAGCAATACTTGCAAAACCATTTGGTGTAAACCAACTGAACAACTCATGGGGGAAGAGGGAAAGAGGGAAGGAGGAGGTAACAAACAGTACAAGAAATGTACCCAACGCCTAACGTATGAAACTGTAATCTCTCTGTATATCACTTTGACAATAAATAAGAAAAAAAAGAAGATATCTTCACTCCATATTTTTAACCCACTGAAGCTCTCTTTGTCTTGTTAGTGTAGACCATAAATAAGAATTATTCCATTGTTATTGTACTTGTTTCCTATTGGCCTATATACACTAGAATGTAAGGTCTATGGGTTTAGTAACCTAGAGACTATCTCATCCATCACTGTGTACCATATAGTCTACAGTGTGTGTCTATATTTCTTACACTTGATGAATTTTTTTTTTGCCTGTCTGGGGCTTGAACTCGGGGCCTGAGCACTGTCTGGCTTCTTTTTGCTCAAGGCTAGCACTCTACCACTTAAGCCACACTGCCACTTCCAGCTTTTTCTATATATGTGGTGCTAAAGAATCAAACCCAGGCCTTCATGTATGCAAAGAGAGCACTCTACCACTAGGCCATATTACCAGCCCTTTAAGATAAATTTTATTGATTTTTTTTTTGCCAATCCTGGGGCTTGAACTCAGAGCCTGAGCACTGTCCCTGGCTTCTTTTTGCTCCAGGCTAGCACTTTACCACTTGAGCCACAATGCCACTTCGGGCTTTTTCTATATATGTGGTGCCTAGGAATGGAACCCGGGGCTTCATGTATGTGAGATAACCACTTTACCACTAGGCCATATCCTCAGCCCAAATTTTATTGATTTTAAGCACTAAGATATGTCATACTTAATGTTACATCACTTAAGGTATAATTGCATTGCCTGCATATGAATAAACTTGGTTAAAGCTTCTCACATTGTCAGCTCTTCAAATGGAACTCATACACTTTTGAAATTACATATGTAAAGACTGACTGCCACACAAATACCTTTGAAAATTACGTTATGACTTACACTGAGTTAAAGTTTCAACACAGAAAGTGATTAAAAAAAAACCAGTGTAACACAAAAATCAAGACCCATAATAATAAACTGATAAATAAAATGATAAGCTGAACCTCACCAAAGTTTAGAACTGATAGAGTTAACATCATGTGAAGAAGTGACATTAATTATAAAAATCCTGCAGTCTCATGATGGGGAGGGGTATCACCTGGTAGTGATCTTTTATGTCCATTCTGAAAGATAGGCCACATAATCAAGTAACAAGAAACTAAAGACAGCTGAGCACTAAGGAGTGTGTGTCCATAACAGTCTATTGGAGTGAACTGTCTCACTAAGAACAAAAGGTTTTCAAAACTAGTATTCAGTAGATGGATGGATCAAGAAAATGTGGTATATATATGCAAAATGGAATTCTATGGCCCCCTTCAGAAAGAATGACATTGCCCTATTTGTAAGGAAATGGAAGGACTTAGAAAAAAATCATATTAAGTGAAGTAAGCCAGACCCAAAGAAACATAGGCTCCATGGTTTCCCTCATTGGTAATAATTAGCATATGTCTAGGATAGTCCTAGCAGAGAGTCTCAATAGCTCAATAGCTATGTACATATGATCATATAAAATGATGCTAATTGAAATGAAATCCAAGATATGGAAAGAAGAGGGGATTTTTTTAGTTGCTATTATTTTGCAGTATGTAAAGTTATTTCTTTTTTCTTTCATTTTTCCCCTTTGGTTTATCTCCTGTTGTTACTGTTTTTTATTTTGGTACCCTGTGTCCTGTATATACATTTATCTGATTTGGGAAAGGGAAGGAGAATAACAAAATGGTTAGACAACGGACAAAGGGTGAACCAATGCAACAGAGATACTCACAAGACACAGTGTTGGAAATGAACTTTACCACTTAGGGGAGAGGGAGCCAAGGGGGAGGGAAAGTGGGAGAAAAATGAGGGAGGGGGTAACAATGTTCCACAAGAAATGCACTCATTACCTTACTTATGTAACTGTAATCCCTCTGTACATCACCTTGACAACAAAATTAAGTTAAAAAAAGAAACTTAAGAGGAAATGGAACAGTGGCTCAAAGGATAGAGTGCTAGCCTTGAGCAAAAGCTCTAAAATAATACTTATTACACAATTAATTCCATTTATGAGAAATTATAAAACTATAAACTACTTAAGTGATAGAAAGCAGCTGAAGGAAGATATGGTGGAGGTTAGAAAGTTTGGCCCCATGGGAGGCAGAGATTCCTAAGGAGCATGTGAAAGGTCTGGGGGCTACCAAGACAGTAATGATCTTATGGGCATAGCACACACTAAAATTCATCATACATTTTAGGTATTTGTAATTTATTGTATGTCCTCTACATCTCAGTAAACCTATCACAAGAAAGAGAACTAAAGAAAGGAAGGAACAAAAAAGGAGTGGAGGGAAGAAAGAAGGAGGGAGGGAGGGAGGGAGGGAAGAAAGGGAAAGAGGGAATGATGGAAGGAGGGAGGAAGAGAAGGTAGAGGAAAGAAGGAAGGGAGGCAGGGAGAGAGGGAGGGAGGAAAGGAGGGAGGGAGAGAAGAAGGTTGGGAGGGAAGGAGGGAAGAAGGAAGGAAAGAAGCAAGCAAGCAAGGAAGGAAGGATTCCTAGTATTGCAACTTTAAAAACAGAAACAAGGGGGGCTGGGGATATGGCCTAGTGGCAAGAGCACTTGCCCTGTATACATGAGGCCCTGGGTTCAATTCCCCAGCACCACATATACAGAAAACGGTCAGAGGTGGCGCTGTGGCTCAAGTGGCAGAGTGCTAGCCTTGAGCAAAAAGAAGCCAGGGACAGTGCTCAGGCCCTGAGTCCAAGCCCCAGGACTGGCCAAAAAAAAAAAAAAAAAAAAAAACAGAAACAAGGACAGAAAAGAATGCACAGGTCAATTCTCTCCAACATTATATAGATAAAATGTTTTATTATGAGAAAAATATGACAATAAAAACCTTAAATATACAAAGAGTGTCTTATACAAAATACTCTTATCTTGTCACTGTCCTATGACATTTTGGTAAACCCCAATCTGTGTGGCTACTGTTTTTTGGTACCTTTAAAGCTTTGACAGCTCTTAGTAAACAGTATGGATTGGAAAGGCAGAGGCAAAATCTAAATTCTAAATTCTAGGTGCTCCTCGCCATCCAGTAAGACTAGAAAAAAATGTCCACTATTTTCTCTGCAATTTGAAGTCTTTCAACTTTAGTATAAATAGTTGTAGGTCAACATTTAGAACAACTTTTCTATAAACTACAAAATAGAGTATGTCCAAATGCAATATTTTTCAGGACTATTAAGTTCCAATGTTATTGAGCTTAAACTTGAACTAGCCCTAGAGGGTGAATTGCAAGGAACAAACTCATAAATTCTCTGTGAATTCAGTGGCATTCGCTTGGACAGACTACATGTTTCTTAAATATTCCCAGGAGGTTTGATTCTACTTTGTGGAGTCCCTGATAATATATCTATGTTTTTTGTATATATTCACATAGTAGACATTATAAACACATGAAAAGACCTATACAGATGAAATAAGACATATTTAAAATAATTATTTTTTGCATTGATAGAACAAGTACTATTCTTGTCATTACTAAAAATATGTCACTGTGATTTGAAGGTCTGGCTTTTAATTCTGCTTATTTCACAGTTAGGTTTAGTGGCCAAAATTGTAAACAATCTCCTAAAACAAAAGGTCTTTAAATGAAACACAGGGAGAAGAACATAATTGACTTGGTAAGTCTTAATACTCATTTACAAATTGCATGGAGTTCACTTGTTGTTTTGGATGTTTTATTTTCCACTAGTGATGATATACTAAAAGCTATAATCAATACTTCAAGAAAAATAAACAGAATACAGTATATTAATAGGTGTGTCATCAATCTATATACCAAATCATTTCCTAGAAATTGTCTTTTTATTTTTTCAGTCTACTTATTGTTGAACTTGACTAATTTTCTGGTTTTAAGCTTGCTGTGTATATAAATAGTCTTGTACATGAGAGAAAGTGCCACTATCATTTTTGGTGTTTGTTTTTTTTCTTGCATTATTGATATCCTTTGAAATTCATAGTATTTTTCCCTTAGCAATATGACTTAACTGCTTTATTGAGGTATAATTGACATACAATAAACTGTACATACTTAAAGTATATTATTTTATTTATTTTGATGTATATATACATTTGGAAAGCCATAATCACAATCATTTACTATCTTGAATATGAAGCTTCACAGAACAGTCTAAAAGTGGGGTTATGTAAGTCTTTCAACTATATTCTTATTTTTCAGAAAAGTTTGGGCTATTCTAGGTCCTTCGTATTTCCATATGCATTTCACTATCAGTTTGTCAATTTACACATAGACACACACACATGCATAGACAGTCATTTGTATTTCCACATGATTTTCACTATCACTTTGCCAATTTACACACACACACATGCACGCACATGCATACACACATATGCACACAAGCTTTGTGGAAATGCATTGAATCTATGAATAAATGTTTATAATAATCTTTGTGTGTGTGCTGGTCCTGGGCCTTGAGCTCTGAGTCTGGGAGCTGTCACTGAGCTTTGGAGCTCAAGACTAGCACTCTATCACTTTGAATCACAGCTCCACTTCCAGCTTTTTGGTAATCAATTGTAAATATAAAGTCTCACAGATTTTCCTGCCTAAGCTGGCTTTGAACCCAGATCCTCAAATACTCAGCCTCTTGAGAAACTAGAATTATAGGCATCTTAAGTTTTCTTTCTCTCTATTATCATACCAAGTATTAAAAGAGTGTGAATGTTGGTAATAAAAACTGTATATTAATCTATAATTCCAGTACCATACATTTATTGGGTCATATTTTTTGAAACTATGTTATTAGATGTATAAAGATTTTTAAATGATTATGTTTTCTTGATAAGCTAATTCGTTTATCATTACAAAATGATAATATCTCTGGTACTATGGTCAGGCTGGTAAGGAAAGTTTTCTTTGAAATCTGCTGACTGTATTTTTTTTTTCAAATTTTTATTATCAAACTGATGTACAGAGAGGTTACAGTTTCATACGTTAGGCATTGGATACATTTCTTGTATTGTTTGTTACCTTGTCCCTCATACCCCCCGCCCTCCTCCCCCTTTCCCGTTCCCCCCCCCTGAGGGGTTCAGTTCACTTACACCAAACAGTTTTGCAAGTATTGCTTTTGTAGTTGTTTTTCTTTTTTTACCCTGTGTCTCTCAATTTTGGTATTCCCTTTCAATTTCCTACTTCTAATACCAGTATACACGGTTTCCAATATACTCAGATAAGATTACAGAGATAGTGTAGGTACAACCACAGGAAGGTGATACAAGAACATCGTCAATAATAGTAGCTACAGATACACATGGCATGTTGAAAGTAGTTACAGCTGTGATATAACAATCGTTTCCATAACATGGAGTTCATTTCACTTAGCATCATCTTATGTGTTCATAAGGGTATAGCTATTGGGCTCTTGTGATACTCTGCTATGACTTGCCTAAACCTGTACTAATTATTCCCAATAAGGGAGACCATAGAGTCCATGTTTCTTTGGGTCTGGCTCACTTCACTTAGTATAATTTTTTCCAAGTCCTTCCATTTCCTTACAAATGGGGCAATGTCATTCTTTCTGATAGAGGCATAAAATTCCATTGTGTATATGTACCACATTTTCCTGATCCATTCGTCTACTGAGGGGCATCTGGGTTGGTTCCAGATTCTAGCTATGACAAATTGTACTGCGATGAACATTGTTATGCTGGTGGCATTACTGTGATTTTGTTTGTGGTCTTTTGGATAGATACCCAAGAGTGGGGCTGCTGGGTCATAGGGGAGTTCTATATTGAGCCTTCTGAGGAATCTCCATACTGCTTGCCAGAGTGGCTGAACCAGTTTACATTCCCACCAACAATGAAGTAGGGTTCCCTTTTGGCCACATCCCCTCCAACAATTGTTATTGTTAGTTTTCTTGATATATGGCATTCTTACTGGGGTGAGATGGAATCTCAATGTTGTTTTGATTTGCATTTCTTTTATGGCCAGTGATGTAGAGCACTTTTTCATATGTCTCTTGGCCATTCTCATTTCCTCATCAGAGAAGTCTCTTTGTAAGTCTTTAGCCCACTTGATGAGGGGGCTATTGGTTCTTTGTGGTTTTGTTTTGGAGGAAGGTAATTTTTTTAGTTCTTCATATATTTTAGAGATGAGGCCTTTTGCTGACTGTATTTTAATATAATCATTCTCAGTTTCTTTGGTATTATATGATATATTTTTCTATCCTTTACCTTGCACTTATTCATTTCTTTATATTTAATCTAATGCTTTTAATACAATCTAAAAGTCTTTGCACTTTACTTGGTATATTTAGAATATTTACATTAATGTGATTATTATAGGCTTAAATCTTTTCTTACAACTTTTACAAGGCATAAAGTTTTTTTGTTTGTTTGTTGTTGTTTTAAATTTTTATTGTCAAACTGATGTACAGAGAGGTTACAGTTTCATACGTTAGGCATTGGATACATTTTTTTGTACTGTTGTTACCTCCTCCCTTATTCCCCCGGCATAAAGTTTTTGTTTTGTTTTGTTTTTTGTCACTCCTGGGGGTTGAACTCCAGGCCTGAGCACTATCCCTGGCTTCTTTTTGGTCAAGGCTAGCACTCTACCACTTGAGCTACAGCGCCATTTCTGGATTTTTCTATATATGTGGTGCTGAGGAATCGAACCCAGGGCTTCATGTATATGAGGCAAGCACTCTACCACTAGGCCATATTCCCAGCCCCCTCTTAAAATTTTCATTAGCCCTGTCTTTTATGTTCCTTTTTCTTTTCTGGGGTTTTTTTTCTGTCTTCACAGTAGTAAATATTTTTACCAATTCATCCTAAATTATTTTTCTTTATTGTTTTGGTGTTTTTAGTGGTTGCCTGATGTTTTATGACATCCATCTACACACGGGTGATAGGATGTATTTCCTAAATGGTACCAAATTCTGATAATAGAATCCTCTTGTTTTTCTGCTGGAGCTCTTATATTAATATACTGTTCTACATATAAGCCCACATTACACCATTATTTTTGTTTAAAGATTCAGTGTTTTTATTGGCTATATATATCTTTTTTTACTCATTTCTTTATTGTTAAAGTGATATGCAGAGCAGTTACAGTTTCATACATAGGACAGTGCATACATTCCTCATCCAACTCGTGAATCAATGTTTTTTAGAGATATTTAAATAAAATTCAATTCAAAAGTCTACATTTATCCTTATAGTTACAATTTGTAACACTCTTTCTTCCTTTTTGGGGGGTCATATCTCCATCTTTTATCTTTTCCTTTCAGCTTGAAGAAATTCCCCTTCAGTATTTCTGCAGTGAAGATTACTAGTGATCAGTTCTTTCCATTTTTATGTCTGAAAAAGTCTATCACCTATCTATCTTTCCCTAGAAATTTTTGAATAATGCAACAGGATTGTGGATTGTTTAATGGTCAACAACAAATATTCAGAAATCATAAATTGAGCAATGTTTTTCCTTTAAGCATTTAACCAAGAAACTGTCTATATGAAAAGAAAACTTGCTTTAGACTATTCACTAATAGGTGAAAATTAAGGGGACCTTCTCCAATGAAAGGGAGCATTCCTAACGAAGACCCTTAACAGGAAGAAGTATGAATCTATGGAACCTAAATAAGCATAAGATAGAATGGAGCAGACCTGTGGCAAGGCTCTGATTATACAAAATTTGAAGACTTTATTTTAGACTTTATTCCAGAGTAATAAGAAAGCAATAAATGATGGTTTTGTTTCAGATGTTATAATAAGCATTTTGTTTTGTTTTGTTTTTAAAAATCAAACAATCCTGAGAGGAATATGGGAAGACTTGATGGGAGAATTCTTAGATAGGGACTTTATTTATTTTTTTAGATTTGAAAGTATTTTAATTGTAATTTTAAATGTTTATAAATACTTCTATTGTATGTTAAGATGTTTAAACATAAGAAATCAAATTAATACCCTTTTCCAATATTAGAATTAAACATATAAGCTCAAATATTTAAATTTTCAGCAGATCCAATCCCGATACAATTTTAATAGTTTGTTTATTTCTTAATTTCCCCTGCCTCTCTCCTTCCTCCTGCTGATCTCCAGGTCTGGTCTCCTCCAGGCTAGATGGGACCTCCACAGTGACTAAGCCACTAATAATCAGGTCCTAAAGGTTTATTTTCCTTTTACCTTCTTGATTGAAAAGTGATTTTTAACAGAGAAGATTAAATAATCAGATTTGCGTTTTGAAAGTTATTGTTGGTCTTGCCCGAAAACCAAAATTAAAGAAAAGAAATTGGATAGAAAAATCTAGCTGTCTCTTTTCTTGATGATCCTCTTGTATCCCCTTCCTGTGGTTGTACCCGCGCTATCACTGTATCTCATCTGAGTACACTGGATACTCTATATACTGGTATTAGAATTAGGGAATAGAAAGGGAATATAGAAATCGAGAGACAAAGGATAAAAAGACAAACGACTACAAAAGCAATACTTGCAAAACCATTTTGTGTAAACCAACTGAACAGCTCATGGGGGGAGAGGGAAAAGGGAAAGGAGGAGGGGTGAATGACGGAGGTAACAAATAGTACAAGAAATGTACCCATGGCCTAACATATGAAACTGTAACCCCTCTGTACATCACTTTGACAATAAATAAGTAATTATTATTTTTTAAAAAAAAGAAAGAAAGAAAATCTTGCTGTCCTTGCTAGAAATTAGACATTGGGGGGAAAAAATCTCAGAGAAATATAAGGAAAGAAAAAAACGAATGTGCCAGTTGTTACCACACAGAACACGGCTTGGGGTGCTCTGGACATGGAAAGTTGAAGACAGCCAGAAGTAGGCAGTACTGTGTGTAGTTACAAGTACATAAGAAGAACAGAGAGTTTCAGTTCATGGCTCTGGAAGATATGTTGTAAAAGTTTGAACATGTTAATTCTCAAATGGAAGCTCAAAGAGACTAATCATATCTGCCTTGAACAGATACAATGAATATCTGTTCACGATATCAAACACAAATAATAGTTGTGATATATGAACCTTTCAGCATAGTTCTAACACTCTGGGTTTAGCAAACCTCTGGGTTTTCTAGAAAAAAAAAACAACAATGTATTGCAGACACAAATTTTCAAGCCCTCGGTATCATACAATTATAAAAAATGACCTAAAGTTACGTCATGATACAGAATATAGATTCTAAAGGTATGAGGTCAAACTAATATGTTGATATGTGTTTTCATTATCTATTATCATTTTGTTTTTATCTTCAAAACAAATTAACACGGATTTATCAGTACTCAAAATTATTTATATTGAGGATCTATATAAAATCCTTCAAGAGCATTTGCATACTCAATGACAATATATATTAAATTTGTTCCAGAAATATGTCAGTCATTACTAAATTTACCTTTAGTTTCCTTGGATATATTCCAAGAAATACTATAAAAATAAAATACTATGAAGTATGTTTTGAATTAAAGTAACTGTCTTTTCTGATTAAAATCTCAGTAGATGTGTCTTCTAGGCAGAAAAGTTTTTAAGTGCACTTATAATTAGATTTTTTCAGTTTCTTGAATATATTTTTTATGCTTGAGTCAATATTAGATAACTGACTATAAGAATGTACAAAGCCAAATAAAAAGTACTGAGGGCTGGGGATATGGCCTAGTGGCAAGAGTGCCTGCCTCGGATACACGAGGCCCTGGGTTCGATTCCCCAGCACCACATATACAGAAAACGGCCAGAAGCGGTGCTGTGGCTCAAATGGCGGAGTGCTAGCCTTGAGCGGGAAGAAGCCAGGGACAGTGCTCAGGCCCTGAGGTCCAAGGCCCAGGACTGGCCAAAAAAAAAAAAAAAAAAGTACTGAGATCCTTTTTGTTTGAATGTATGGATTAAATTCTATAAGGATAAACAGGGCCAGATAGTAGACTGTTTCCAATTCAATTTATTTTGCTACTTTTTTAAACAAATAATACACAGCCAGAAACTCACCCTGTTTGTAATCAACTCAGTCTGTAATGTCATCACAGTTTTCTCTCAGTAAATGTTGCCGGAGTACTTGAAAAATCATCTTAAAATTCATTTTTCAAGTGGCACACATAATTGGTATAACATGAATTACTCTAATATTCACACTGATCATGTTTATTTTGATCTTCAGACACTCACCACACTCTCATATGTAACCAGACATAATATAAGTAGTACTGAATTAAGGATGTAAGAGGTCTGATGCTCAAGGTTGTCCTGACCCTTTCCATTTTCTTTTGGATAGAAAAAGTGATGTCAGATCTTTGGGTCAATGTTATATAAAAATATTGAGACCAAGAATTCTTTGAGCAAGTTTTCAGTTGATGAATCTCTGACCAAGATCGTGTTGATAAGGAGACATAGCCCAACCAATGAGGTTAACACAAGCTCAGACAAAAGTAAATCTAGCATCTTTTTGTGAACATAACATAACATAATACTCACCAACATATTAAAGTGGACATGTCACAAGATGAAATGTGAAGTGGCTGGGCAATGTTTTTCTTCTGATATTCTTTATTATCTCAAGTTTACAATTTTTTTTTATCCTTTAGGTCCCAGCCTCCTGAGTAACTAGGATTATAGACCTGAGTCACTGGTACTCACCTGGGAGCCACACAACCTTGGCCTATATGACATTTTTAATGGGACAGATAACTCAAAGTAGGAATTGTTAATCCTTAAATAATATTAATTTTAATTTCATTATAAAGAGCCAAATTGATCTCTGAAATATTTTGTATATAAGCTACAAGATTTATGCTTGACAAAGGCTTTCTCAAAATTTGACAATTAGTATAGTTTCTTCAATTGAATAGATGAAAAAAAAAAATTTTTTTTTTGGCCAGTCCTGGGGCTTGGACTCAGGGCCTGAGCACTGTCCCTGGTTTCTTTTTGCTCAAGGCTAGCACTCTGCCACTTGAGCCACAGCGCCACTTCTGGCCATTTTCTGTATATGTGGTGCTGGGGAATCAAACCCAGGGCCTCATGTATATGAGGCAGGCACTCTTGCCACTAGGCCATATCCCCAGCCCAGATGAAAATGTTTTATTGTGCTAGTTTACCTTTTACTATTATGTTGAACTTCAGTAATTTTTTTTTCTTTTTGCCAGTCCTGGGGCTTGGACTCAGGGCCTGAGCACTGTCCCAGGCTTCTTTTTGCTCAAGGCTAGCACTCTGCCACTTGAGCCACAGTGCCGCTTCTGGCCATTTTCTGTATATGTGGTGCTGGGGAATTGAACCCAGGGCCTCATGTATATGAGGCAAGCACTCTTGCCACTAGGCCATATCCCCAGCCCCTTCAGTAAATTTTTTATATTTTTATTATATTTAAGTAGTTGTACAAAGGAGTTGCCATTCACAGAAGTGAACACCTTTGCTCTTCTTGCTTGCCATTGGAATAGCTAGGATAAGGTAAGCTGTTCTGAATATCAGTGACATAGTTTTATCTCCTACCTCTGTGGTTACTACCAACAGCCCCTATATCACAGAAGTTCAGCCTTCAACATTGCCACAGAGCAGGAGAAAGGATGGAGAAGGCATATCAGGACTTTTCAGCCTTACTACAAGCCTGACACATGTCACTCAGAGGCCATCAGCCAACAGAAGTTACCTCACTCCAGGAAAGCTTAGGAAATAATAGAAGATGACATGATTATTTTGTGAGTATTGTTATATCACTGTGATTTAACTTTCGAGTCTGAACACTTTGATTTGTTGCAATACTTTTATGACCTTATAACCAAAAAAAATGTAAGCAATGATCAAAGAATCATTTTCGTATATCACTGCCAAACTCAGTCATGTCACTCCTCTGTTCACAGCCTTCCATGGATCCCCACTGCCTAATAAGCCAAACTTCTTGTCCTAGTTTTCTCCTCAGTAATAGTAGATCAAAATTAGGATGACTTCTCTATTCCATAAAGTTTTGATCAGTTTTTATTCAATCTTTGTACAAATTGGAAGACAGCAATGGCCCCTTAAGAATTAGGATAGAATTGAATAAAATTTAATAAGACACCTGACAGTTATACGACTGCGATTTGTAGAACTTTCATTTTATAACCTTAAGCAATACTGACCTCAGAAAAAATTAGAATGAGACAAAAGGAATGAATATGTTATTCATCTTTCTTCTGGTCTTCCTACTTAATAACTGCCCCAATAAAAGTCAAAGTTAATTTATGAATACAATTCAAATGAATTTCCTTTTGAGAAAGTTGATGCATTGCTAAGACATTCCATGTACAATATGCAAGAAAAGATGACAGGTAAGTGGATTTCACAATGAGCAGATTTGTGACTAATATGAAGATATAGAAATAAACTACCCCACCCCCAAAAAAAAACATATAGCACACAGTGATTCTCACAAGGATAGACAAGGCAATTTGGGAGGGCCCTTTAATACATACAGGTTTACTTTTGAATCCTAAGACTTCCCTGCTTCTTGAAAGTAGGAAAAAAACACGTTTTGAAACTATGCTGTCCAATTATTTTAGCTGAATATACAATACAAATAGCTCGTAGGGTGAGCTGAAGTATCTGAAAGTTTGTGAGCCTGCTTAAAAAAAAAACACTTACCTCTCCAGATTTCATTAAATGTCATTTCAATTATTTTTGTACAATAGCATTGGAGAAACAACGCTTCCTTGATTAGCTTGACACCTGGTAATTTGGGTAGAATTTGACTTTATTTGTCTTTGACTAGAACAAATTGTCTCTCTGCCCTTGTTGATACAAATGCAGTTATTTTTGCTCCTTTCATTTGTATAATCTGAGACTAAGTTTCATCTTAAATGCTGGTAATTGGTACAATGAAGCAGGCTTTAGCTGCATCAAACTCATAGCTAAGAAAGCAAAATGGTGTGGAAGAGAGGTGAGGAAAGATGCAGTACAAATACAAGACTTATTCAACAAAAGCCAATTGTTTTTTTTATTTCTAACTGAACAATGGACTAGCAAAGCATTTCCAACTTTAGAAAAAAGGAAAATTGAGGAAGAAACAGTTCCAATGTAACTTGATTTTAATTCTACCTTATAGTTAAGAATGTTTATTCTCTCTCTTACTTTTACTTCTGTAAGATTAGATCAAGGAGACTCCTAATTCAATTGCACTCTAATGGGAAAAGTTAACATGTGAAGTTGTAAGTCCTCCTTAAAGAGTGCTGGCACATTAAATGATGTTCAGAAATGGCAATTAGCCTTGAGAATGTGTAAACACATACACCATTGTGAATTTAGATGTGAATTTTATTCCCTTAATTATGCTACATTTAATTGAACCATGCTGGAGTAGGTTACAGAATCAGAGGGAAGTGGAGTTTAAAAGTCACCTCAGAGGCTACTTCAACCCATAAAATCTTCTTTCCTCCCTACAACATATTTTATCATGATTCTGTTGACATAAAGAAAAGTTTATTCAGAATGAATCTGGCCCTTATTTGCAATATCCAGACACATCATTTTATTTAAGGGCTTACTATTAAACAGAGAAAATAACATAGAAGACAAAATTGAGCAGTTACATTGCACTAGAATGGGCGCATTTTATTCTTTTTTTGAGACACTCTCATTATCTAACACAAACTGGCCTTGAACTCACTATGTAGCACAAGTTGGTCTTACGCTCATAATACTTCTGCATTAACATCCCAAGGGCTGGAATTCCTAAGTGCATGTGTCACCATAGGTGGATAACTGGTCATTCTTTACATTTATTAACATATACCCCTCATAATCAAAATTTACACTTTTAACTTAATGGTGCCACACTTATATTTCTTGGTTTGATACTTCCTTTTTCCACACATTTTTATTAGCATTGAGTCATTGTACAAGGGGGTAGGGCATTCATTTTTACATGCCCATATATGCATACAATGTACTTTAATCAGACGTGCCCCCTCCATCATCTTTTCTTTAAATTTAATTTTATTGTCAAAGTGATGTACAGAGGGGTTACCGTTACATAAGTAAGGTAGTGAGTACATATCCTGTCAAATTTGTTACCCCTTCCTTCATTATTCTCCCACTTTCCCTCCTCCTCAACTCCCCACCAATTGTCGTTTTCTAAAAAGAATATGAGCTCCTCACAGATATCTTGGGAAGATCTTCAGAGCAAATTAAGAATCATCTGTAATCTACAGCAAATCACTAATAAATTTATATTCATTTTCTACATAGATGTCTTAGTTTTTCATGTAATTGGAATCACCAAGGTTATGCAGTTTCTTAAGACTTTTTTCCCCAGTGTGGGGCTTAATTCAGGGCCTGGGAACTGTCCCTGAACTTCTTTTGCTCAAGGCTAGCACTCTACCACTTGAGCCACAGCATCATTTCTGGCTTTTTCTGTTTATGTGGTGCTGAGGAATCAAACCAGGGCTTCATGCATGCTATGCAACAACTCTACCACTAAGCCACCTTCCCAGCAGTTATGCAGTTTCTTGTCCCTCAATTTTCACTGAAATTATATCATCAGCTTTCCCTATGTCATCACAAATGCTCCATTTATGACTTACATGCATCATTTGGATACACTATAGTTAGTCTAACCTCTCTGATATTTGGGGAAAGGTGGAATTTAATTTGCTAAGATGTCTACGTTCTATTAAAACAGACTACATCTACAATGATAATACTATATCCAGTTCAAAGTTATTGCTACAATTTAGTTGGAGTCTACATGTTAGAACAAAACTATTGAGAAGAATGAAGATGTGTTACCATAAATTAGAGTTGGTGGGATATACAATTCAGTCCTCCCCTCTGTTATTTGCTCTATTATTCAAACCAAAACTTAAGAATGCTAAGCTCAAAACATTTACACATTTATGTGGGCTGGGGATATAGCCTAGTGGCAAGAGTGCCTGCCTCGGATACACGAGGCCCTAGGTTCGATTCCCCAGCACCACATATACAGAAAATGGCCAGAAGCGGCGCTGTGGCTCAAGTGGCAGAGTGCTAGCCTTGAGCGGGAAGAAGCCAGGGACAGTGCTCAGGCCCTGAGTCCAAGGCCCAGGACTGGCCAAAAAAAAAAAAAAAAAAAAAATATTTACACATTTATGTCCTAGACACCAGTTCTTTCTGGGGTCTCTTTAAACACCTCAGTTAACTTCTCATGTAAATTTTTTCTCTTTTTTTGGTAAAATTTTGAACTACATTATTTGCCACTTAAAAACTGAAGAAAGGAACTTCACACCCAAAAGAAGATATATATTTTACATTATAATGTAATATATTATATAATGTAATATATAAAAATATAGTGCATAAATATACTATATAATGTTATATTTATATTAAAATATATATGAATAAATATAGTATAGGCTGGGAATATGGCTTAGCTGTAGAGTGCTCACCTTGCATGAATGAAGCCCTGGGTTCGATTCCTCAGCACCACATGAACACAAAAGGC
Source organism: Perognathus longimembris pacificus (assembly GCF_023159225.1). Classification (NCBI taxonomy): domain Eukaryota; kingdom Metazoa; phylum Chordata; class Mammalia; order Rodentia; family Heteromyidae; genus Perognathus; species Perognathus longimembris. The sequence goes on from NC_063170.1 coordinate 19,288,566, forward strand.
CAGAAGTGGAGCTGTGCCTTGAGTGGTAGAGTGCTAGCCTTGAGCAAAAAGAAGCCAGGGACAGTGCTCAGGCCCTGAGTCCAAACCCTAGGACTGGCAAAAAATAAAAAATAATAAATATATATAAATAAACACTTATATATAAATATGTAAGATAATTACACACTATATAATTGTATTATTTTTAAATATATAATGCAATTCATTTACCTCATTTGCCTAAAAAGGACAATACCTATAAGACTAATATAGTATTGCTTTACAAAATAGAGAATTATGTGATTTCAATGGTTATTTTTAAGAGTGGAATAAGAAATATATTTTAAGAATAAACTACTATTCCTGCACTGCAAAAACAAAGCAAACAAAAAGTATGAGCCAGGGCTGAGAATATGGCTTAGTTGGCAGGGTGCTAGCCTCGCATGCTCAAAGCCCTGAGTTCAATTACTCAGTACCACATACACAGAAAAAGCTGGAAGTGGCGCTATGGCTCAAGTGGTAGAGTGCCAACCTTGAACAAAAAGGAAGTCAGGGACAGTGTTCAAGCCTGGCCAAAAAAAAAAAAGAGCAATTGATATTTTATATAGGAAAATTTATATAGGGAAATATTTACATATATATATGTTCCCTGAATGAGGAAATTGGCTTCTGTAATTATAGTTTAGTTTCCACAAAACCACAATATGCAATATGTGCTACTGACTCCATCAATTCAAATGCCACCCTCAACCAGGAAATATCCTCACAGACACACCCAGAAAAAGCATTTAACCAAATATCTGAACATCCTCACATCCATTCAAGTTCAAACATAAGATTAACAATCTCACATCTACTCCTTGTCAAACTCCACACTTGAAGATAAAGCCATACTTAACATCCAATTAAAGATAATAGGAAGATAGTAATTTCACCTCCCATGATACAACTAACCTTCTTACAATCCAGTCATTAATCAGTTCCCAAAAGAGGAAGGAAGCCCTTGAATGGTGTTTGCTCTTCTTTTCATACTATACTTTACATACTATGATATAAACTTAACAAGACTTAAATACTACGAAATGAATTAATACATCTTATGTTACATGCAAAGGAAACAAGACAGAGGAAAAACACATCTAAAACAAAATTAGGAAAAATATCCATAAAATGAACATTTTCTTTTCTGTAAGTGGTGATATGGTTGTAGCTTTTATTTCTAGCTATCTTCTCTAGCAGATTGTCGCAGAGCATGCCTGTAGCCTCAGCATTCAGAAGGCTGAGGCAGGAGAACAGCAAGTTTGCCGCCAGCCAGAGCTATATGGGAAAACTGTCTCAACAAAAAGTGGGGGAAAGAGTATTTCATAATTTTTTTTATTTATTTTTTTTTTTTTTTTTTTGGCCAGTCCTGGGCCTTGGTACTCAGGGCCTGAGCACCATCCTGGCTTCTTCCCGCTCAAGGCCAGCACTCTGCCACCTGAGCCACAGCGCCCCTTCTGGCCGTTTTCCATATATGTGGTGCTGGGGAATCGAACCAAGAGTGCTTCACGTGTAGGAGGCAAGCGCTCTTGACACTAGGCCATATTCCCAGCCCAGTATTTCATAATTCTTGCTTCTGGATGGTGAGAAACAAGGTAAGTGGCATAAATTCAGTGTCCATAGGCCATTGTTTTACTTCTCTGGCTATAAAGTCAGTCCCTTGGTCAGAGTAGTACTGTGTACACAGTGCTGGATAAGGCATTCTGTAAGACTACAGGTATTAGTAGTTTGGGCAGAATCTTCCCCTACTGGGGAGAGAAATCCGTATCTAAACCATCTATCTATTCCAGTTAAGATAGACATTTTACTTTCCATGATGGGAACAATGTAAGGTAATTATCTTGTCACAATATAGCTGGCTGCTTCCCCTAGAGCCAGTGCCATAGTCTTTTCATAGACATTTCATAGTCTCTGCTGCTGGCAGTGTGGATTTTCAGCAATGACCATAGTCAGGTCAGTCTTGGTGAGGGGGAGTTTCTGGAGCCAAGTCCATTCATGAGTAACTTCTATGCCTTCCACCATGTACACTTTGTATAAACTCACTGAACGGTAGCAAGGATTTCCACAAGCTGACCATCCTATCTACTTAATTATCAAAATCTGCCTCTTCTAAGGCCACCTGTAGGGGACTGGGAATATGGCCGAGTGGCAAGAGTGCTTGCCTGGTATACCTGAAGCCCTATTTTCGATTCCTCAGCACCCCATATATAGAAAAGGCCAGAAGTGGCGCTGTGGCTCAAGTTGGTAGAGTGCTAGCCTCGAGCAACAAGAAGCCAGGGATAGTGCTCAGGCACTGAGTTCAAGCCCCAGGATTGGCAAAAAAAAAAAAAGCCAATATATTGGTGAATTTACATGTCTATCCATTTTTCTTCTCAAGCAAAGTGAACAACCAAATGTTTTGCTCCAAGTTCTGCCCAATGAGTAGATTTTGCTTTACCACTATTCTTCTGAACTATACCAGAGAAGTATATTTCAAGGTACAACTGCCTACTTTGGGGTACCGTTCTAACTGTGTCATGTATAATAAACAATCAGAGAATTAGGGAGACCCCTCAGTCTTCTCTCTCTCTGTCAACTGAGTTGGGAACTCTTCATGTAGGAATACATACAGCCTGGAAGGAAGAAATTAACTTGATTCTGAGCAGATGACATTAAGTGTACAGATGATTTAGAACAGAGGTGGAAAAGTAGAATCTCTCCACCCACACAGGACAGTGATCAAGAACATGGAGGTTTCCAAACTATTTCCAGTGAAGAATGTTAAAAATAAATGCAAACCCAATCAACAGTGATGCTCATTAAATATTACACTGGAAATTAACTATACAACTTGGGGGGAAGGGGAGAGGGAACGCAGGAGAAAATGAGGGAGGGGGAACCCTGTTCAAAAGAAAAGGAAATGTACTCATTACCTTACTTATATAACTGTAACCCCTTTGTATATCACCTTTATATTAACATTTAAATTTTAAAAAATAAATGAAAACATTTAGCTTTGCATATAAAGAATGAAACAGAAATGTTGAACTACTGTATTGCTGTATTACTTATTGATAAAATAGATTAGTTCTGTTTGGTTACATGGCTTAGAATTTACACCAACAAAATATAATTTTGTTTTATATAAGGAAAAGTATTCCAAATTGTGCAATGAAAAATGGATCAGGTTGCCTTAGGAAGTCATAGTCATTTGATGGATACTTTAAAATAAAGAATTCAAGATAATCACAGAAATTTCTATTATATGATATCCATATTGAGTTCAAATTTTCTGTGTATTAAAAATATAACACAGCCTAAGCAAAATCCTCAACACTAAAAAGGTTTTATTGTTTTTTCACAATAAATGTTGCCTGGCATAATAGGCAGATGGCACAAAGGTGCCATCAAAATTATTTTTCCAATACAGTATGAGAAAATGTCATTGAAAGCTAATACAAACTATGGCTTAGAGGGAAGGTAGTCAATATTCAGACAGACAGTATCAAGTCTGGGGTTGAGAAAAGACAAGAAATGTGAGAATAAGACTGAGAAAAAGTCAGAAAAGCATTGAAGGAAACAGAACAAAGCAAATGGGTCAGAAATAACAGAATGAGCCATGTGCAAATTCTACCTTCCTGTTAGAGATGAGCCTTAAAGAACCAGTAGAGAGGCCATGTGCTGATGACTCATGCCCATAATCCTAACTACTTGGGAAGCTGAGAATTGGAAAATTGAGATTCCTGCCATCCTGCACAAAGAAGTTCACAAGACCCCTTCTCAACCCATAGCTGACCTGGTGGCATGTGCTTATCATCCCAAACTATGTGGGAGGCTGAGGTTGGAAGGGTCACAAATCCAGGCCACTCACTTCATCTCAACAAAGGGAAGCTAGATGCAGTGACAAGCACCTGTGATACATCTAACGTGGTTAAACTTCACGTGTTCACCTGACAGGTAGTGAGACCCTATCTCAAAAATTACTAGCAAAAGTTGGTGGGAATGTAAACTGGTTCAGCCACTCTGGCAAGTAGTATGGAGATTCCTCAGAAGGCTAAATATAGAACTCCCCTATGACCCAGCAGCTCCACTTTTGGGTATCTATCCAAAAGACCACAAACAAAATCACAGTAATGCCACCAGCACAACAATGTTCATCGCAGCACAATTTGACATAGCTAGAATCTGGAACCAACCCAGACGCCCCTCAGTAGAAGAATGGATCAAGAAAATGTGGTACATATACACAATGGAATTTTATGCCTCTATCAGAAAGAATGACATTGCCCCATTCATAAGGAAATGGAAGCACTTGGGGAAAAATTATACTAAGTGAAGTGAGCCAGACCCAAAGAAACATGGACTCTATGGTCTCCCTTATTGGGAATAATTAGTACAGGTTTAGGCAAGTCATAGCAGAGCATCACAAGAGCCCAATAGGTATACCCTTATTAACACATAAGATGATGCTAAATGAAATGAACTCCATGTTATGGAAACAATTGTTATATCACAGTTGTAACTACTTTCAATGTGCCATGTGTATCTGTAGCTTCTACTATTGATGATGTTCTTGTATCACCTTCCTGTGGTTGTACCTACACTATCTCTGTAATCTTATCTGAGTATATTGGAAACCGTGTATAATGGTATTAGAAGTAGGAAATTGAAAGGGAATACCAAAATTGAGAGACAAAGGGTAAAATACGAGAAACAACAACAAAAGCAATACTTGCAAAACTGTTTGGTGTAAGTGAACTGAACACCTCAGGGTGGGACAGGGGGAGGGGGGAGGGGGGTATGAGGGTCAAGGTAACAAACAGTACAAGAAATGTAACCAATGCCTAACGTGTAAAACTGTAACCTCTCTGTACATCAGTTTTATAATAAAAAATTTAAAAAAAAATTAAAAAAAGACAAAAAAAAGAAAAGAAAAGAAGCAGGAGAAAGATAGAAGAAAATAATAAATATGTTTATGGAAACTCAGAATCTTAGGTCAATTTTCTCACTGACAAATGAGAAAAGCCCTGAAAAAAATTATTCGATGTGTTTGGTACAGTTCTTAGGAACATTGGAAGTGTGCATTAAGTTGTAGTTAGGGTTATGGGTTCTTTGAAGGTTTTGTGTACTCATTAATTTTTCTTTTCACCTGTTTGTTTATCTTTCTTTGGGAGTGCAAGAGAGACAGAAAAATAGTGAGGGAAGAAAAGGTGAACAAATGTAGCAGTGGTACTCACTAGACACTGTGGGTGGAAATGGAAGGGAAAAAGTGGGAGAGAGAGGGAGGATAAGGATGACATTGCTCAAAAATAAATGTACTCTTTACCTATGTAACTAACCCCTCTGCATATCACCTTTATAGTAACAATTTTAAAACTCATTTAAAGGGAGCTGGGGATATGGCCTAGTGGCAAGAGTGCTTGCCTCGTATACATGAGGCCCTGGGTTCGATTCCCCAGCACCACATATACAGAAAACAGCCAGAAGTGGCGCTGTGGCTCAAGTGGCAGAGTGCTGGCCTTGAGCAAAAAGAAGCCAGGGACAGTGCTCAGGCCCTGAGTCCAAGCCCCAGGACTGGCCAAAAAAAAAAAAAAAACTCATTTAAAAAAAGAAAATGAGGGTCTCAAAAATAAACCATTTAGGAACACTATTTAAACATTGGCTGGCTTATCAAAACTTAATACAGTGGTGCATGTAAGTGTTACAGACTAGAATATAGCATGCCTTCAAAATAAAATTAAACATAATGAAAAAAATTCAACGAATATCCAAGCTTAACCTGATGAATTCAGTCATCACTATTAAGGAAAGCTGGAGATGCTCATAATAGCCAAGAAAAAGACAAAATCAACGGTGGCATTCAAATAAAAAGGCAAATATCAACTTCGATTTTGGAGCTGTGATTAACTTTGCATTCTACTTTCTGAGGAGGAAAACTAAAATGATCTCTGTTTATTGCATAGTGTAAAGAGATTGATAGTGTTTAATGGTGTTCCTTAGCATCAATCAAAACTCAACAGGAGAATTTAAACTTTCCTGGAATCAGGATTTCCTGTGAAACTGTTATCTATAATTAAGTCGAATAGCAGCCAAGATTATTTAATTCAGATCATTTATTTTTATAAAATATCTTCTAAGTTCAGCTTCAGAGTGTTAAGACCACCATTTTAGTTAATTTGCAATAGTGTCAGCTTGACAGAAGGCCAACTATAGCAAGATTTGGCAGCTGACCAAGGAAATTATGCATGTGTTGGGTCAATTTTCTAAAAAAAAAAAAAATCAGATTATAATGCATCTATGATAGGCCTCCTGACACAGAAATGACTGAGACAGACTCATTAACAGGAATCACAGAAACAAAGAATTTTTTAAGAAAAGATAAAATGGGATTGGAGAGAAAATTCTAAGTCTTCTAAGGCAGGGTGGGATGGAAAAGTAGTGTGAGTAAAACTCAGCAAGAGAAGTACCAGCAAAAATCCAGTCCTTGTCCTCATCTAATCTATAAATTACTATGTAACAGGGCTGGGAATATGGCCTAGTGGCAAGAGTGCTTGCCTGGTATACATGAGGCCCTGGGTTCAATTCCTCAGCACCACATATACAGAAAATGGCCAGAAGTGGCACTGTGGCTCAAGTGGCAGAGTGCTAGCCTTGAGCAAAAACGAAGCCAGGGACAGTGCTCAGGCCCTGAGTTCACGGCCTAGGACTGGCCAAAATTAATTAATTAATTAATTAATTAATTACTATGTAACAGCAATGTAAATAATTTTTCTTTTGATAGTATTGGGGCCTGAACTCAGTGCCTCACACTTGGCTCAACTGGCGCTCTACCACTTATCCAGACCTTCAGCCCCACTCTTTCTAGAAATAAGTCTTCAGGACTTTTCTGCCAAGCTGGCTTTAAACTTTAATCCTCCAGATCTCAGCTTCCTGAGCAACTAAAACTTCGAGTATGATCCCCAGCACCCAGCTATAAATAAATTTTTGAATCTCTAGTTCAGTTTCTACATGGTTGTTGAGTTTCTCTAGTAAAATGACTTAGGTAAATGTGGTGGCTCACACCTGCTAGCCTAGAACTCAAGAGGCTAAGACAAGAGGATTGTGAGTTCGAGGCTATATAGAGAGATTCTGTTTTTAAAAAAAAAAAAAAGGAGGAAAGAATAAGTGAAAATAAAGACAGAAGAAACATGAAGGAAAAGAAGGAAGAGAGAGAAAAAGAAAAGGGAAAATAAAATTAATGAAATGACTAGGCACTCTCCAAAGCATAGTCGTCTTCTGACAGAACCAGATATAGAGCTATGGTTCTCACTTCAGAGTTATTTTCATATTACAGTTTAAGGTGATACTGGGTGAGCAGGGTGATCCTACCTTAGAGTTGCACCTTCAGGAATAAGTATAGCAGAGACACAAAGAAAGCAGGAAACAGACTCAACTGGTGGAAGCATTTACTACAGCAACAAACACATTTAGATTTGATTTTTTTTTTTAATCATTGCTAGTTGCATGACCTGGAGTGATTTGGTTATTTCTTTTCTGCATGTTACTTTTTTATCTTCTCTTTTTTATCTTCTCTCATAATGTCTAAAGGATTTGTGTGTTGGTTGTTTGACTGGGGGGGGGGGGGGTGATAAGCCTCATCTTATTTAGTTAGCATTGCTGTTATGTAATAGTACATTATGCAATGAATATCAAGTATATAGATAGCATAGTCTTATGCATAACAGGTAGTAAATGGGCCTCGCTGTGAAAGTCAGAGTTTTTCATAGATCTCCCTATTTAGACCATTAGATATACTTACTTTATTCTGAGATATATTGACAACATTGACTACAAAAGAAGGTAAAATATCATTATGATCATGAACTAGCTAAGAAGACATCACAAATACAATCATTCATAAACAGAGGAGATGCAAACACTGAATCAAATGCTTAAGAAAATAGTTAGCATGATTAGATAGGAGACAAAGGAAGAGAGAAAGGAATTGGCCCATACGATTATGAAGGCTGGGAAGTCCCACAATAGGTCATCTCAAATTTTAAAACCAGAAAAGTGGTACCATAGTTCACTCCAAGTCAGAAAGCCCAAAGAAACCATTAGTGTGACTCTTAGTCTGAAACTGAGGGCCCCAGAGTCCTGGGAGGCCAGTGGTGCAAACCTCAAGAGAAAATTCATCCTTCTTCTACCTATTCGTTCCAATTGAGCACTCAGCCACTTAGATGTTGCTCACCTACATTAAGGGTGAATCCCTACTCAGTCCACTGATTCACACACTAATGTCCTCCAGAAACACCCACTCAGACACACAACCAACAACAACCAATGCCTCCAACTCTGTCAAGATATCCTGTACCCAAGCCTAAGGATCTGAAGTTCCCGTCTCTGTTTCCCTAAATTATCACAATATTTATTTTGAAAAGCTAGAGATTAGAGAAACACAAACAAAAATAGGTAACTTTATCTCTTGTTCTCCAGAAATTTGCTATTTAGAATGAGTGGAGTCCTTCAAATTATCTAGCAGCTTGTTAAAAATTCAGATTCTTGGGCTGGGGATATAGCCTAGTGGCAAGAGTGCCTGCCTCGGATACATATACATATACATATACAGAAAACGGCCAGAAGCGGCGCTGTGGCTCAAGTGGCAGAGTGCTAGCCTTGAGCGGGAAGAAGCCAGGGACAGTGCTCAGGCCCTGAGTCCAAGGCCCAGGACTGGCCAAAAAAAAAAAAAAAAAAAAAAAAAAAATCAGATTCTTAATTCTCATCATAAAAGTATTGAAACAGAATCTGAATTTTAAAAGATTCTCAGGATCGAATAACTACTCCCATTTTTTTTTCCTTACCAGGGGAAAACGACACAGCAAAATCTCCTCTGTCTGTTCCATTATGTCCAAACAAAGTCCTAGCAGCGCAGATTTCAAAATGATTATTTGTTAATCATGCAGGCATTGGATGAGCCCAGCAAGTGCTCTGATTCAAATGTATCCAAAATGACTCTATTTATCAGTAAGAGCCCAATTTGTGAATTTATACCTGGCTCCTGGAAACCATAAGCATTAACATGCCTAAATGGAGACACTGAAAATGAGAGGCTCTGCATTCATGGAGTAGTGGTTGGATGATCTGTTAACAGCCATATTCTCACATCTGGACTGAACTTAAAACAGGTCTACTTTTTCTGCCATCACAATTTTACAAGCCTCCAGGCACTAGTGGATCACATCTGTAATCCTAGCTACTTAGCAGGCTGAAGTCTGGGGATCACTGTTTGAAGCCAGTCTGGGCAGGAAAGTCCATGACACTCTTATCCCCAATTAACTTAAAAAACAACCAAAAAAAAAACAAAAAAACACCAGAAGTGGTTTAGTGCTAGCTTTGAGTAAAAGAGCTCAAGACAATGACAAGGCCCTGAGGAGGAAGAGAGGGAAGGGGAAGGAGACAGGGAGAGTGAGGGAGGGAAGAAAAAAGGAAGGAAGGGAGGGAGGGAGAAAGGGAGGGAGGGAGGAAGGAAGGGAGGGAGGGAGGGAGGGAGGGAGGGAGGGAGGGAGGGAGGGAGGGAGGGAGGGAGAGAGGGAGGGAAGGAATGTTATGTAAGCAACCATCATTCTTACTACCAGAAGCATCTCATTTCTCAAAGCATCCATTTAGATGTGATAAAACATATATCTGGACCACCAAAAAAGAGTCTTTAATTTACATTTTAGTTTTCAGTACAAGTACAAATTCCAGCTATGCATTTTTCATTACCCTTTGCTGCAATCATGAAAACTGGGCAATATTACCTTATTCTAGTCACACTTTGAAGGTATATATATATACTATATATTCCACATACTTACAGAAAATATAATTTTCAAAAGAAAGTATTCTAAATATATATATATAATGAACAAATAATTTGTAATCAAAAAGAGCATATCTCTTGTTGCCCTAACAAATCATATGGTTTAAAACAGTATCTTTTTGCATCACGGTTCTCTTGATATGTGATCTGGTGGACTCAGCTGGAGTCTCTGATAACAGATATCAGGGGTCAACAGGGCTTAACTCCTTTCCTGAGGCCCTAAAGTCTACTTAATTCCATCAGTAAAATTCCTGCACAGGTACACCAAAATTCACATTTGATTGAAGAGCCAGAAGACAGGTACCTGGAGGATGTCTTTAAAATTCTGCCAACCACAATGCTGTAAAACAACTCACTTCTGGAAGCTTTTTAAACAGCACAGGAACAGATTCTAGGCATAGCAAGAGACCACTCTCTGACTTGTGGTTGGTCAATCTGGTTTCTCTGAAACAACCCTAGAAATTTTGTATTCTAGCAGTATCTGTGCTAATCATATCATCTACTGCCCCAGAGCTCATGATGATCACTTCCAAGTTCTTGTTTCAATCCTCTTGTTATAGTGAAGTTTCAAGTAATTTCACTACCAGCTATAAAAATGCAATAGAGTGCTTGGCACTGGTGGCTCACACCTGTAACCCGAGCTATTCTAGAGGCTGAGATCTGAGGATCTCAGATAGAAGCCAAACCAGGCAGGAAAGTCTTAGATACTGCAATTAAGATCTCCAATTAAGCTCCAAAAAAAAGAAGCTGGTATCACTGTATCTTTTCTTAGTACCCTGGATACTGTATTTACATGTATTAGAACTAGGGAAAGGACAGGGAATACCAAAATCCAGAGGCAAAGGATAAAAAGACAAACCATTCCAAAAGCAATACTTACAAAACCATTTGGTGTAAACAACTGTACAACTCATGGGGGGGGGAGAGGGAAAGGGGGGAGAAAGGGGGAAGGAGAGAAAGGGGGAGAGGGGAAGTGAGGGAGGAGGTAACAAGTTGGATAAGAAATGTACTCACTGCCTCACATATGAAACTGTAACCCCTCTGTACTTCACTTTGACAATAAAGGAAAAAATAAAAAGAAGCTGGAAATAGAGCTGTGACTCAAGTGGTACAGTGCTAGCCTTGAGCAAATAAGCTCAGGCACAGCTCCCAGGCCCTGAGATCAAGCCCAAGGACCAGCATAAAAAAAAGAAGAAACTAAGCAAATGACAGCACAAATAAATGGGGAGGTTCCTGTAAACCTAATAAGATACAATTAGGCAGCATTCTGTCATTTCTAGATCACAAAGATGATTGCTCTGGTCATGGGGCTCATTTCCTTTCTTGTACATGGGGAACATACACAACAGTAATGAAGGAGTCCTGGGTGCTGAGGGAAGAAGAAAACCTGATTAGCATGCCCAAGGTTGTTATTATTTAACTGCAATTATGCTTTCATGAGAGTGTTGCTTTAAGAACTTGCCATTTAATTTCTTAGACTTCAGAAACTTCTGGTAGAGTAATTGCCTGACATAGGACACCTAGGAGGCAAACTGAAATGGAAAGCCTTTTACTGAGTGGCAAAAATAAAGTATTAAGTTCTTGATTAGAAGTTCTATGTTACTAATAGTAAATGCAAAAAAAATAAAGAAGACCAGATAAGTGATCCTCAGTACCATCTTGTCTTGCCCTTCTGTCTTTCCCTCTGTCACTGGATCACGCACTTCCTACTCTGCCCTGCAAACCCCTAAGTGGCTTGGAAGTCTTGTTTTCTTTCCTGAAAACAAAAGGCCAGTGATTACTTTGGTTTGCTGAGTGTTTTCTTGTTGAAATCACTTCCCGAAAAGATTTTTATAATTTATAATATACTCCCAAACAGTGGATTATAAACAATTCAATTGTGAATATCATTAAAATACATCATAGATTGAAAAGACTCAATTTTTCTTTGTAAATGATGTTATCAAAACTCCCAAATACCCATCAAGGTCCAAGACCTGAAAAGATTTTTAATGATCCAGCATCATATCATGGTAAAATTTTGAGACTGACATACTTTGGCTCTTCTACCATTATGACTTTAAGTCATGGAAAATATCTGAGCCTCAGATATATCAACTCTACTAACTTTGGGAATGGCAACATTCCTTAGTTAGCTAAGAGAATTAAAACAAATTTTCTGGCACATAGCAGATGCTTAAACATAAATCTCTGCTCCATATTCTCCTATCTTTTTAAGGTCAAATTAATCTAGAGCTTTTAACACAGTTTTGTTGTGCATAATCATAAATCCAAAAACAAAGACTGCACCAATGTAATTCCTATGAAAAAATTATTTGGCATTGGGCAATTCAGTTGGAGGTATTTGAACGTGATCTGATTCAGGTGATTGTTCTCTCCCTGTTGTGACTTCCACAAACATTAAGCAGTTATTTGTGCAGTTCTAAAATGTCATCTTAACACCTATTTTTCACCTCTTGAAAGACACTCCTAAACAAGCAGTAAACATTCAACTAGTGCTTGCTGAATGAAGGTCTCCGTGTGATGGGCTTAATAGCAATAGCTACTGAGTAGTAATGGCAAGTGATTCAAAGCAACCCATTCCTAAATTTAACCACGTACTGCTCTGAAATTTCAAAAAATAAATTGGAAGAGAGAGAACGATGGCTGCATCTCAGTTTGCATGTGACCTGTGTTTGGATGTGAACCAGTCTCTCTGTCTTGGTTTTGCTCCAAAGGATGAGTTGCTGATTTCACATTTAAGGTTTAGATACTATAATCATGGAGAATTACACAAGAATACAAATGGATGGGGGAGGGGAGAAAGTGGTAGAAAATGAGGGTAAGAGTAACACTATTCAAAAAGAAATGTACTCATTACCTTACTTATGTAACTGTAACCTCATTGTGTATCACCTTTATGATTTAAAACGTTTTGTAAAGAATTAGGAAGATTACAAATAGAGTATTTCTGATAATTGTGAAATCTGCTCCTGCAGAGTGTTAACTTCTGAGATAGTGACTATGAATGGTGAGTAAGATGGCTCTAGATCTGGAACATTTTCTAAAGGGTAATTTCGTATTGCATTTTGTTTTATGTTGAATTAAAGGCTCATGTGTTAAGTATATTTTCATGGGTTTTGATAATAAACACCTTGAAAGCTACTCCTCAATTAAGATATAAAATATTTTTCTTCACTCTAGAAAGTTCCAAGCCCTCCCTATAAAGGCAATTACTGCTCCAATTTCTATCACATTAGGTTCATTCTGCCTGTTCTAGAACTTCATGTGCATGAAATATACAATATGAATACTTTAGTGTCTGGAATCTTTTGCTTAGCATGGGTTGAGACTTATCCATGTTCTCATGTATGAAAGGTTCTAGGCAAGGAGAAAGCACACAGAGAGAAGTAGATGTGATTAATAAAAGAGTTTATTGGGGTATGCTCCCGGGTGCCCCTCTGGTGGTGATCAGAGAGGTCGCGCCTGGGCCTGGCTAAGGCAGGGTTTATATAGCCAGGATAAAAGTGGAACAGTTGGTCGGTAGAGGCTTTCAGTCAGCAGGTGGTAGTTAGCGCATAGCTTGTTCTGCTAGTCTGGATGGTTTCAGTTGGTCTCAGGCTAGTGCTTCTAAGAGCCGGCTAATGCGGAGGGTGTTTCCCGATAGAAAGGTGGTTTATTTCCGGTGCCTGTGAGACCTCCAGCGGCCTGACATTGTACATTGTTTTTATTGCTAATATTCTATTGAATGAAAATATTTCTTTCCAAGCTTAGGCTTCCATGAATGAAACTATTTCAAATATCCTTGCCTTTTGTGGGTATATTTTGTATTCCTCAGTAAATAACTAGAAGTGGAATTGTTGGGTCATCAAGTGGATATGGAAAATAAATTTTTGCATTGTTTTACAAACTCCTAACTGAAATTGGTACTGCTCTTCAGACCACATTTTGTAGGACCAGGTCATCTATTTCACCACAATAAGCTTCTAATGACAGACGTGGTCCTAGTTATAGAAATGACTAAGAAGTTTGACCAATTAACAATAGGCCTGAAACTATCAGATAATCTTTGAAGGCCTGAGTTTCCATCACTGGCACCTGGCACTGGAATTTCAAATATTACTCAAATTACATAATTAAATGAGAATAGTCTAGATTTTCATTCACATTTTTGATATATAGATAATTGAATGATATAAAGATGATAGAATCTCAAACTTATTGTGCCTCTTAGAACAAAAACAAATTGAGGAAAATCCACTTCAACACTCTTCTATGTTTTTACTACAAAAGAAAGAATATTCCAATGGAATTCAATTTTCCATGGGATTACTTGTTACTGTTCTTTTCCAAAACATTTTTTAGGGTTATATACATCCATGTGCACATGTATTCATCTCATTTCCAGATTGTGTGTCTAGTTTTCTTAGTAAAGCAAAAGTCTGGATATTACTGAATTAATTTAACTGCATTCTTTATTGTTAGAACAAATCCAAATGTCTTAGCAGACAAACACTACTTCAGAAATGTCCTGATTCTGACCAATGCTTACATTAAATGCCTTGCAAGTATTGTTATCACTGATGCTTTTGTTCTCTTGAAATCTTTTGTTCTCCTGAAACCCATCAAAGTGAAAAGTGGAATCCAAACTGGAAAGTATATACAGCAGAACCCAACACAGAACTTGGGTTAGTATGCAGAACCTTCTCCATGACTCCTTAAATTTTGTAAATAACTTTTCCTCTGTTTTTTCTTATATTTTCCATTTTTTAGACTTCCAAAGGAGAGCTCAATTATTCACTGTTACAAAAATGGCCATTGATTATCTTGAAAATCCAAGTGAGGGGAAAAAAGGTAATGACCCCAACTGTTTTCAGCTGCTAAAATGGCCAGAATTTTATTAATAGATATAATTGTTTTTCCCACCTTATTAAATAACATAAAGAGCAGGGGAAAAAGCAATATTATTGGTGATTTTTAACCAGGTTTCTCTAAGTCTCAGTCATAGTGTAATTATTCAAACAAACAAAGGAAGACAGGAAAATCCACAATTGCACTATTAAAGGAATAATGTCTCCTTTTAAGATAAAGTACATAAATAGCATACAAGACAAGTAAATCGTTTTTCTTGAGGCACGTTACCACTTTATGAAAAACAAATTTCAATTAATTCTATTTAATGATTACATGTCATGTACAAAATAACACACCATTATTATTCCGAGTATCTTTATCATTGTAGATTATTATTGCTATTGATAGTTCTATTATTAACTATAACTATACATTTTATGATGCACTTTCTCATTGCAAAACATTTTGCAGTGTTATTGAAGTTAGTTAATCCAAATCAAGAGTTAGATGCTCTTTATTTATGGTTAAAGAAACCAAGGCCTAAAAGGCCACTTAAAGACCTAAGAAATATCTAGTAAGTATTACATCTGCCTCAGACCCAAATGTACATCTGCTGGACTCCAAACTCCATGTCCTTTGCCTTGTCAATACTACCACCAGCTAAGAAGTTCAAATGTAACACAGTACTGGTATAATGGAACACTCATTAATATGGTGATGAAGGTGTTCCTCTGTATGTACTAGCCCAAGTGGAGTATTCAGTGTTCCTTAGCTTCCTCTTTCTTTATCAACTTTTTGACACCTGAAGCCTGTTGTGAAGTATGTAGTTGACAAATGTTCCTACTTCTGCTTCTTAATAAAGGCCCAGAAACACAACAAATCAAAGAAAGGTTGGACAAGTGAGAGTACATCAAACTGCAGAGCTTCTGCATGGCAAAGGACACAGATTGCAAAATAAATAGAAAGCCTTCAGACTGGGAGAAGATCTTCACTGGTCATACAACAAACAAGGGCCTCATAGAACTCAAAAAATTAAGTTCCCCCAAAACAAATCCTCAAAGAAACAACTGCCTCATTAATAAGTGGGCTAAAGACTTAAAGAGAGATTTCTTTGAAGAGGAAATGAGAATGGCCAAAAAGCACATGAAGAAGTGTTCAACATCCCTAACCATAAGAGAAATGCAAATCAAATAAACATTAAGATATGGAGATTCCTCAGAAGGCTAAATATAGAGCTCCCCTATGACCCAGCAGCCCCACTTTTGGGCATCTACCCAAAAGACCACAAACAAGAACACATGAAAGCCACCAGCACAACAATGTTCATCGCAGCACAATTTGTCATAGCTAAAATGTGGAACCAACACAGATGCCCCTCAGTAGACAAATGGATCAGGAAAATGTGGTACATATACACAATGGAATTTTATGCCTCTATCAGAAAGAATGACATTGCCCCATTCGTAAGGAAATGGAAGGACTTGGAAAAAATTATACTAAGTGAAGTGAGCCAGACCCCCAAATAAAGTAAGACTCTATAGTTTCCTTCATAGGTAATAATTAGTATATGTCTAGGATAGTTCTAGCAGAGGATCACAATAGCTCAATAGCTATGGACATAGGATCACATAAGATGATGCTAAACGAAATGAACTCCAAGTTATGAAAACAAGTGATTTATCATTATTGTTGTTATTTTTAAGGCACTGTGTGAAATTCCTTCTGTTTTCTTTTGTTAATCTTCCCTATGGTTTAGCCCATGTTGTCACTGCATTTGATTTTGGATCCCTGAGTATTGTACATATGTTTGTCTGAATCTGGGAAGGGAAGAAGAACATCAAAATGGTGAGACAAAGGGTAAAAGGCAAACCAATACAACATCAATACTTACAAGACAATATGCTGTAAACCAACCGTACAACTCAGGGGAGAGGGAGGAAATTGAGGAAGTTGGAAGGTAGGAGAAAAATGAAGGAGGAAGTAACTAGTTTGACCAAAAAAATGTACTTACTGCCTTACATATGTAACTGTAACCCCTCTGTACATCACCTTGACACTAAAAATTAAAATTAAAATAAATTATCAACCTACCTCTTGCTTAATATTTTATTAATTTAGTTTTGGTCCATAATGCCCATATAGCTAATCCAGTCATTCCAGAATATGGAGGGGTTGAAAGTTGTAGCATTCACTTTATGGGAAGATCTTTGTTAACATTTCCTAACATCAGTCCCTACTCTTTTGTCTCTTTTCTTCCACAATAAATTGTTCTGATAATTTTGTTAATATAGGTCACTTAAAGCAGAAAGAAGATAGCTATTCTAGTGTCAGACCTGGATTGCATTTTAATACTTGTTGTTCCTGAACCTCAAATTTCATGTTTTACAACCTGTGAAGAGGAATGTTTTAAAGATTTAAGGGACAATAGTATTTTTATGAATACATTGATGATAGATGATACTCAAAAATAACTTTAGTTTACTTCTCCTCTCCCACTTCTGTAGATATAATGGGAGAATCCATATGCTTAATATCTCAATATATCTCAATACTATCTCAAGATGCAGTACTGTAGAGACCTAGAAGCAAATTATCATAAATATAATGGTAAATAAGCCATCTGTACATCTGTTTTTTGTTTGTGTGTTTTGTCAGTCATGGAGCTTGAACTCTGGGCCTGGGTGCTGTCCTTGAGCTCTTCAGCTCAAGGTTAGTGCTCTACTACTTTGAGCCACAGTGCTACTTCTGGTTTTCTAGTTGTTAATTGGAGATAAGAGTCTCACAGACTTTCCCACCCTGGGCTGGCTTTGAACCATGATCCTCAGATCTCAGCCTCCTGAATAGCTAGGATTACTGATATAAGCCACTGGCACCTGGCGCTCTGTTTCTTTTCTGTTTTCAAAATATATTTATTGATTGTCTACTATGCTCCATGACAATAATGATGACAATAATCTAGACATTTAAAGATCTGGGAGAAGAGAGTTCTAGAAGGTAGAAGTATCAGGCACAAAAGCTCAAAGACTCCCCTCATAGGGAATAATTAGCACAGGTTTAGGCTAGTCAAGGCAGAGGATCACAAGAGCCTAATAGTTATGCCCCTATGAATGCATAAGATAATGCTAAGTGAAATGAACTCCATGTTATGGAAACGAGTGATATATCACTGTTGTAATTACTTTCAACATGCCATGTGAAACTGTAGCTTCTATTGTTGATTATCCTCTTGTATCCCCTTCCTGTGGCTGTACCTGCACTACCACTATATCTTATCTGAGTACATTGGAAACTGCATATACTAATATTAGAACTAGGAAAGTGAAAGGGAATACCAAAATCAAGAGACACAGGATAAAAAGACAAATGACTACAAAAGCAATGCTTGCAAAACTATTTGGTGTAAACCAACTGAAGAACTCCTAGGGGGAGAGGGAAAAGGGGGGAGGGGGGAATGAGGGAGAAGGTAACAAACAGTACAAGAAATGTATCCAATGCCTAACATATGAAACTGTAACCTCTCTGTACATCACTTGAACAATAAATAAGAAAAAAAAATTTTAAGCCCAAAGACTGAAATATAAAATTCAAGGATCAGGAAATGGATTGACACAGTTTCTGTGTGATGAGTCTGAGGAGTGACATGAAATGGCACTAACAGGAGGTGGTCGGTTGCTAGGCTGTAGGAAGTCTCTAATAAAACCCATTCTCTCCCCTACACCTGATCATTTCCCTCAACTTTACTTTTTGCAGAATTATGTGATATGACCTTTGCTTCATGTCTAAATAATACTGCCCTTGCTGGCTAATTGTTACAGTGGTCTTCTTTTTCTCTATTGTTGCCAAAGAATCTAACTTAAGTACAGATCATAAATAAAAATTATGATCAAAGCATTTTAAGCTTCTGAGATTAGAAAATCTGGCAGGATTGCATAAAAATAGACACCATAGTTTTAAGGTGGGAGCAGTCAAGTTCAGATCTCAAAGCAAAGGCAGGTGTTGGCTTTGTGATTCAAGTCAAGTCCCGTCACTTCTCTAACCTTGGCTCTTCTGGAAATGGAAGCAGACAGTCCTAGGAATTAAATTCCACTGCAGTGTACTTCACATAGCACCTGACACATAAGGGTCCAAGGCAAGCTATTCATTGATGTTATTAATATGTGGTATCACTCTTCAAAATAAACATCTCACTTGACTATTGCTCTCAAAAGCCAGGAGAGATAAGATAGTCTTTATTTTAAGTTAAGTTTTTAACAGCCAACATGATTACCTGTAGCTTCTCCCAATTAGGTAAAATTATGAGTTAATCAATTTAAGCAGTAATGAGTTTCTCTGCTGTCATCAAGTTTCATCCTAAGGTAACAAGCATGAGTTGAAAAAGAATTCTGTAGTTTAGTAGTATGACTTCAGCCTGGAATGGCTCCTGTGCATTCAGTACCCTTTCTTTCATTTACATATTTACTAAGAACCTACTATGGGCTAACTTCATAGTTAAGCGCTGGATGGAATATAGAGAAGTATAAATGATATTCTTCATTTTTAAGTTAGTCACAATCTATCATGTTTAAGAGACAGGAAATAACCCCTCTGTACATCATTTTGACAATAAATAAATCAATTTTTTAAAAGAGACAGTAGGGGTGGGAATACAGCTTAGTGGTAGAGTGCTTGACTGGCATGCATGAAACCCTGGGTTTGATTCCTCAGCACCACATAAACAGAAAAAGTCAGAAGTGGCGCTGTGGCTCAAGTGGTAGTAGAGTGCTAGCCTTGAGCAAAAAGAAGCCAGGGACAGTGCTCAGGTCCTGAGTCCAAGACCCAGGACTGGCCAAAAGAGAGAGAAAGTAAACATTTTCATTCTATTGGTTTAAGATACCAAAAACACAAATGACCAAAGAGATGTAGTATAGAGGTGAGAATAGAGAATTTGGTGTCATATATTACACTGGGCCTTAGGAAAGCCTTCCCAGAGAAATTCAAAGGGTAATTAATTAAACAGTAAAACTTGATTGGAGATTTAGTTAGTGGAAAAATGGTGGTCCAAGATCCACTGGGTTCTGAAGTTCTCATAAGGCTAGTCAGGAACATAGAACTCGGAGAATGAAAGAAGCAAGTTTATAACTGAAATGCAAGTAAGATCTTCTAAACTCAGGATGGAGTTGAGCAACTAGGGGGATTCATGTACTGTTCAAAAGAAGACAGACACATGAGAAACCTTTGGGAAAATCTAGCCATAGGGGACTGAGCTCCTGCCATGCCTGAGCTCTCCTTTTGTAATTTTGAAAGCACCTGAATTTGAAGACTATCTCTTTTACATTCAGTCCAAATACCAAGAAGAACTGAAACACTGGGAAGCCCCATTCTCTGTCTGTGTGCCATAAAAGAAATGCAAATCAAAACACCATTGAGATTCCACCTCATTGCAGTTAGAATGACCATTATCGGGCTGGGGATATAGCCTAGTGGCAAGAGTGCCTGCCTCGGATACACGAGGCCCTAGGTTCGATTCCCCAGCACCACATATACAGAAAACGGCCAGAAGCGGTGCTGTGGCTCAAGTGGCAGAGTGCTAGCCTTGAGCGGGAAGAAGCCAGGGACAGTGCTCAGGCCCTGAGTCCAAGGCCCAGGACTGGCCAAAAAAAAACAAACAAACAAAGAATGACCATTATCAAGAAAATGAGTAATAACAGATACTAGTGGGGATGTACCCAAAAGGGAATGCTACTACAGTGTCAGTGGGAGTGTAAACTTGTTCAAGGACTCTGGAAAGCAGTACAAAGGTTCCTCCAAAGACTAAAAAAAGAGCTTCCCTATGACCCAGCAATCCCCCTCCTGGGCATTTACTCAAATGACCACAAACAAGGCCATACTAAAGCTACCACCACAACTGTTTGTTGCAATATCACTTGCAATAGCTAAGTATGGAATCAATCCAGGTGCCCCTCTGTAGATGAGTGGATCAAGAAAAGGTGGTACATATACACAATGCTACCATCAGAAAGAATAACACTGCCCTATTCATAAGGAAATGGAAAGACTTGGAAAAAAATGTATTAATTGAAACAAGCCAGAAGCAAAGAAACACCGGCTACATGGTTTCCTTCATTTGTAGTTGTTGTAGAGCTGACTCCATCCTGATTAGGGAAAGATGGTAGGAAATGTTGGGGAAGTAGATTAGGTCAACTTGACCCCAAAATTCTGCTTCTGTAAATGTCTTGCTTAACTTGTGGCTTGCTCTACCCCCTGCATCAACCTCCTACATCTGTGCCATGCTTGCTTGTTTGTTGCTTGCTCTACCCCCTGCGTCAAGACCCTCATCTGTGCTATGCTTTTACCTTTATAAACCCCAATTTGAGGACTGCTCAGGGTCATACTGGCAGCTCCCAAGTCTACCCTGTGTCCCTAGCCGTCAGGTCACAGTTTCAGGGTCACAGTTCAGCTCCTGAGTCTGTGCTGCGTCCCTAGATGTTCGCCTTTTTGCTTCCCCAATAAATCCATCTTTTTGCCTGAGACTGTTTCTGAGTAGTGGACTCTTGGAAGGACAGGGAATCCCCTCCCTCTAACCCTGTAACATTTCTAACCCCCTAACAGTAATAACTAGAATATGTCTAGGATCTTCTTAGTAGAGGATCACAATAGCTATGTGCATATGACCATATAAAAAGATGCTTATTGAAATAAACTTTAAGAAATGGAAGCAACAGGTTCAAGTGGTAGAATGCCTTGGACAGATAGCTCACAGACAGTGCCCAGGCCTGGAGTGTAAGCCTCTAGACCAGCAAAACAATGAAAAGAAAAGAAGAAAAAAAAGAGAAAACTATGAAGAGGTAACTTCAGAATGAGAGAAAGGGAAGGGTGATGTTGGCAAGGATAAGGGAGAACAATAAAAGGAGTAACACTGACAAGATGTACTGTATTCATGAACTACTTTGTTGAATAGCTGCTCCTTTGTACAACTACTTAAAGATAATAAAAATAGATAAAAGAGTTTAAAAAAAAGAAATGGAAGCAACAAGTTTTTTAGCATACTGTTTTCAGTTATTTCTTTTGTTCTTTCCTTTTTTCCTCTTTTGTTTATTCCCTGTTGTCATTGTTTGTTTGTTTTTTGTACCCTTTGTCTTGTATATAAGTTTATCTGATTTGAGGAAGGGAAGGGGAATCACAGAAACAGTGGGACAAAGGGTGAATCTTGGCAACAATGATATGCACTAAACACTATGTTGGAAATGAACTTCACAACTTGGGGAGGAGGAGAATCAAGGGGGAACTGATGGAGAAAATGATGGAAGGAGTAACACCGTTCAAAAAGCAATGTACTCAGTACCCTACTTATGTAACTGTAACCCTTTGTACATCACCTTTACAATAAAATGTAAACAAAATAAAATAAAGGTGATGGAGGACAAAAAGAAAATAGTTATACAAAATAACTTTATATTCCTGCTTTCCTAAACATTTTTGATCATTTGATTCTTTTTCCAAACTGCTTAAATTAAGCATTTTTATTATTGTAGCTTTCCTTTGACCTGGAAAAACTCATGATTCCCATTTTCCACACAGGAAATGAGCTTTAGAGACTTGCGTACATATGTCCAAGGATTGGTCATGGTAGGACTGTAAAACAAATCTGGTTCTTTGACCAATCATCTCTGCACTACAGCATACAATCTGTTGATGAAATATTCTACCTTCATCCTTTCCTTTTATTTTTTTTGATGCTTGGGATTGAAACCAGAGCTCATCCATAGTGGGCAAGAGCTCTACCTATTAAGCCATTCCTCAGCTGCACTGCTTCTTGTACCAGTACTTCTTTTTATTACCTCATAATTCTCTTGAGGTGTGAAACGGTAGTAGAGTGCATCCTACTCCTTTAGAAGTTCCCTCCTCTCTATACCTGTAATGATTTATAAGTTATAAAGCTATTTTCTCAAAACCTTTATTATATGGATTAAACATTTAAATTTCTCTAAGTGCTAAGTGCTAGCCCCCAATATGTTGGGATTAAGATGAGGTACCTTTGCAGGGCATTCAGTTTTCATGAGGTCTTGAGGATAGAGCCTCCATGATGTGATTCACAACTTTATAGAAAAGGAAGAGACAACATAACTTCTCTCTATCTTGTAGGCTACAACAAGAAAGCAACCAACCATCTGCAAGCCAGGAAGCAAGTACTAAAGAACCCAAACATGCTGGACCCCCTATCTTGGACCTTACACCCCCCCTAGTGAAAAATACAGGTCTTCTGTTTATGTCACTTGATCTATAGTAATATAGCAGCCCAAAATGACTGAGACTCGATTTCTCTAGAAAAAAAGAAGTTAGCCTTCACACTTTGCAAATAACAACACCTCATTCCACCTAACATTTCAGTCGTCTTAGGACCCTGATAATTCTCCTTGTTACATATTTCAGCAGAAATATATTCAGGTTACAGATGAACTGTGGTTAAGTGTTAGCCTCCTAAATCTTATGTATTATTATAGCTGAACCCATAAGATTTCCTGGATTCATACACAGATTTCAATTTTTTTTTTACAGATTTCAAATTTTAAACCATATTCCCCAAATATTTTACACAAGGCTAGTAATAATACTAAGCCAAGAAGTCATGCCTTGGGATTTTTTAAGGGAATTGTTCATTGTTGGTTCAAATTAGATATTAGCTTTTCACTCACAATCAACACCACATCCACTCACCACTCTATTTCTAATCATCTCCCATGGTACAGCTTCATGACTTCTCAGAAATAAATCTTCCAAGTCTCTCTTCTTGGACCCTGTTATTAGTCCAAGCTGTACTTGTCTATGGTCAATAACCCCTTTGATATCTCTGCCTTCTTTTGGTTGAAGACAACCTCTCCAGGGGATAGGAGGGAGGGAGGGATGCTGCTCTTACTACATCACTTCATTCTAAGTAGACAAAGGCCAGTAGATTGACGATTGTGCAATTAATTGCAGGGCATCACTTTAAATGACACTTTCCAGACAGTATAAATACAAGATGGGGTGTTTTATATACTTCATTTCCTCTAATCTTCACAGCCACCTGGTGAGACAGGTACTTCAAGAGTGCTAGATTGATTGATCAAACAATCAATTGATTGATTTTACTGTTTTCACTACTTGAAGACAAATTGCTTCTTGAGAATGTCAGGTTTTTAGCTGCCTTCATATATCCATGGCTTAGCCACCTCTCTTAGCCATTTTTCCAAGCTTTAGGTCTTACTTGCTTCTGCTTTTATACTTAAGAGTTGGAGAAATGGCAGGTATGCCTTGCAATTAGATTTTTACATCAAAATGGATTCGATTTTTGACATCATTGAACAAACTCATTTGTCTGCTCCTTCATTTCAGCACTAGAAATCCATCATAGTTTATCTGCCAGCTGTTGGTTCACCCTGGTCTTGGTTTGCTTATTGAAAAGTGCTTCCTAACCTCTACAAAGTCTTCACTACATTTGGTTGCAGAACTTGCATTTGTAATGAATCCCTAATGTACTCACTCCTGCAAACAAGGAAATTAGAACCATAGAACATCACATTTCAGATTAATCATAATTACTTGATAATATCAAGCAAGGAGATTTTATTGCAAAGTTAAACTTCTTATTTAACTTCAGAATCAGAATAATTGTCACATTTGTATGTATTCTAAATGATACCACATATTTCCAAATTCCTACTTTAAACAGCTTAGTCATAAAGAAATATTTTGTCAGTTAATTTAATTTAATTGCATGCAATTAAATTCACCTATTTCTCTAAAAACAGATTATTTTAATAAGATATCTGCAAGAAGTTGCCAGAAAAGGTTTCTGCTGAAAGTTACCAGACAATTACAGATTCAGGAGTTTCCATAGTTCTTCAATGTATTTGTTATATACCATTAGTCACCAGGTGAAGCCCTTCACTAATAGCAATACCCTTCAACAATAGCCCCAGAGAATTTAACACTGATTGATGGCAGGTCACCTGGAATTGGTTGGCAGAATTTCCAATTTTCTGTTGGGAAATTGCTTATTTCTCCAAGTCTATTCCCATTTTTACAAGTGGACAGCAAGCTGAGATTATACATTATTATGTGTCTAAATATAAAATTGTGATGGATGGTGTCACACATTTAAAGAGAAGTAAGCATTTAATTTAAGATTTAAAAGTTTAAGGAGATTTAAAATATATTTTTAATCTTTCTCTGGAATTCATAGTCTGATTGATCTACATTGGGAAAAATATTGAAAGACTGACTAAAGGGATATCACTTAAAAGAAGTATTATTTTCATAAAAAGTACTCTTTTAGACTCTCAAAGCAGTCGACAAGAACTTTCTTGTAAATATATTTGAAGCATCTCAGATTTATTAAGGTAGTAAAGGGATAAATAAGTTATATTCGTAAGTGCACTAGTGCTAAATTTGGCACAGATTTATTAATGAAGTAAAGGGATAAATAAGTTATACTCATAAGTAAGTGCACTAGTGCTAAATTTGGCAAAGTAGAAAGGACAGGAAGCTTTCCTCAAAAGCCTCATTGAAACAGGAAACAAAGTTGTATACTAAAAACTTAAATTTTCTGTTTATAATAAGTTGCATGTTAGGAAATATTCTATAAGAACTTTTGCACATATGTGTCAGAATTTTGAATGAAGTATTCAATAATTGGCTGCACAGATAAAAGGATTAGAAACAAGTAACAGTACAAAGACAAGTTTGAAACAAAATCACTATGGCTCATTCAAGAGAAATAAATTAGTAAAATGCTGAACCCAACTGCTTAATCTGTCTGAAGATTTTTTCAATGCTTTTTTTTCTTATATTTTAAACAAAAAAGTACACTTGCAAAAATAATAGAAAGTATGAAGAATAAATTTTAAATACTTATAGAAAAGACAAAATAAAAATTAAATGAAATTTGCTCAGTCAAATAATTATGATTAGTTTAAAGTATCACAAATGCCAGATTTTTGTTTCTTTCTTGTAAGAAATACTTATGTATGTTTGTTTCTTTTTCAGAGAAATACATATGGAAATAGAGATGGAGAAAAACAAATATTGAACAATGAGAATGAAAAGAAGATTTCAAAATCCTGTCTTTTTCTGTTTGCATGTATCTCTAGCAAGAGATATTTGTGCATATGTATGTCATAATTTGATGGCTTGGTTGTAGACTTAAATTTGAGACATTCATGGAAATTATAGGAATGATAAAATGACTAATGAAAGTATATCCATAGTTATTCCATTTAGCTCATATGAGAGGCACTAAAATATTTTAAAACTACCTGAAGAAAGTATTGTATCCTTTTTTTATAATTAACTTACTTTATTGCTATTATAGAAGTAATATACACAGGGATTACAGTAACATAAGTCAGGTAATGAGTACATTTCCTTTCATATAATGTCTTTTGTTCCCTCATTGTCTCCCAATCCCTCCCTCCTATCTCTACCCACTTTCACCAGTGTCCAGTGAGTTCCACTGCAGCACTTTTTCACGCTCTTTTCCCTCGAGTTCTGTATCCTCCCCCAACACTCCTGAAGGTATATACACTTGAATATACAAAAAAAATCATCCAAAAATTAAAAATTTAAATTTTTTAAAAAGAATTTCATTAAAAGGTTTAGCCAAAACCCTATTATCTACATTTACTCAGGCTAGAAATCCAAAACCTTTTCTGATATAGAGTTTATATTCCAGGGACTGAGCAATGGACATAGACAAGAAAAGCAATGCATACAAATGAATACAGCAGCTGGTGGTTAAGTCCCACGTAAATCTGTTAATAACCATAGTGGAACAGGATAAGAAGACCGAGTGGCAGAAAGTGATAGATGGTCTCTGTAGTAAAATAACTCTTGAGAAAGGATCTAAATTGGGTTATGACATTGGCCATGTGGAAATCTAAGTGACAGGCCTTCTAGACTTCTAGACAGAAGAGGTTAGCAAAGTATTTTAAAATGTGGCTCAAAGTAAATAAATATGTGGCTAAATCTTTGCTTAATCCTTAGAAAATATTCCCAAGAGTGTATTTGTGAAGTGTCAAAGATATGCACTTGTTTTTTTTCCACAGAATCCTCTCTCAATATGTTTCATTAAGGGATTTTTAAGCTCTCCACAATATATTTCATTACTTAGTGAAGCATTGAGAATCTGTGAAAAGAGTACACGTTCAAAGATCTGCTGTGTGTGGATGTCTGTTGTATTTATGTACACGAGGCCTATCATTTAACATTTTCCCACAGTTGTTGGTGATAAATGTCAGCACGTCATGATTTGCATGACAGTTATTTTGCACATGTTCCTTGCTGGACTACCAGCTCAGTAAGGATAAGGCCTGACTGCATCCCTATACATGAGAGAGCTTCACATTCTGGAGATTCTGTGGCTATGTGACAGATTTTTCATCTCATTTCCTTTTTGTATTAAATTTAATCCTTAAACAATAAGAACAGAAACCAGGCATTGTCAGCCTAGAATGCAGAAGGAACTCAACATGTACTTAGATGAATGGATCAGTGAAAAATATCTTAACCAGAACTGTTGAGATAATGACTTATAGGCCAGAGAATAGTAGCTAATTTTAAATGTTGAATAAATGGCTGAAAAAAACAGGAATCTTCAATCTCAGGATGATCTAGGTGCTTAGTGATCACTCAAAGATTTCTCAAAACTTCTAATTTTAAGATTCATTGTAATCCTATCCAAGATTCCATAGTTCAAAGGATAGCCTATAAAACAAGAAACAGGAAGTATCTTCTAGCAATTATAAGTCATTTGTATATATACTTACTGAATTCCTAGTTTAACTTGACCACTGAATTGGCAGCTAGCTGTTCTGTGTTAATAAAGACCTCATGGGAAGAGGAGGAGAGACATATAAGCACATTAATTTCAAGAATATGGTCCCTCTGGTTTTCATGAGACTCAGTTCATTATTTTTATTTTACATTGAAAAAAGTAAAGAGGAAGGTCAATCAAAGGGAAACAAGGAGAAAACGAGGAAGGTGATACTATTTTTAAAAGAAATACACTCATTACTTAGTTTGTGTAACTGTAGCCCCACTGTACATCACCTTCACAATAAAAATAATTTTTTAAAAAAGAAAGTCAAGAATATGCCGTGTGAACTCGTACTATTTTTTTTCTCTTTTTCCTTGTCTGTTTGTTTGACTGATTGGTTTGTTTAGTTTTGTTTCTCTTGTACTTCCTTCCTGTGGCTGTACTCTCTGCTACCACTGTATCACATCGGAGTACCCTTGATACTGTTTATACGGGTAATAGAACTGGGGAAGGGAGAGGGAATACCAAAATCAAGAGACAAAGAACAAAAAGACAAACCATTCAAAAAGGAACACTTACAAAACCATCTGGTGTAAACCAACTGCACAACTCTTGGGGGGAGAGGGGAAGGGAGAGGGGAGAAATGAGTGGAGGTAACAAGTAGAACAAGAAATGTACTCACTGCCTTTCATATGAATCTGTAACCCCTCTGTATCACACTTCGACAATAAAGAAAAAAGAAGAAAATCGAATTTCTGTCATAGACAACAAATTGAGGAAAACTAGAGAATCATATACCATGGCTGGCCTAGCTCCTTCCTACCTTTATTGAGTCCTCTCACCCATGGTTCATTAAATCTAAAGTAAGTCAAGAAATTCCAAACTCTGGACCTTGATATTTGGCTGTTTT
Source organism: Perognathus longimembris pacificus (assembly GCF_023159225.1). NCBI lineage: Eukaryota > Metazoa > Chordata > Mammalia > Rodentia > Heteromyidae > Perognathus > Perognathus longimembris. The sequence goes on from NC_063170.1 coordinate 19,316,919, forward strand.
CTACCTTCATGCTCTAAACAATCTGCCCCTGGCTCAAATTCAGTGAATCAGGTGCTGTTATTGCTCTGAAATTAGCATAGCTCCTCAAAAAAATAAGAATTGCTTCCTATCCCTCTCTGCCTGTATTTTTTCAGAATAGGGTAGCATGATGGTACCTGGGAAGGTACCTTTCACATATAGAAGCAACCCTCAACATTAAGGTGTAGTTGCTAGTGGTTAAGATCCCCAGCTCTTTCATTCTTCAAAGAGAAAGTTCTGAAGCCTGTTCTACATAGTATCTGAAGTATCTCCATGGCACTTGGACCATAACACACACACATTAACTGACAAGATCTTTGTGTAGTTTTCTTCTTTTCTCATATAGAATAGAGAATCTAGCATCATTTCCCAAATAAAACATTTATACCTACAGTCATCTTGAGGTTTCCTCTTGTGAGCATGCAGGCTAAGACAATGTGGACTTAACTACACAAATTATTACATATTAATTACTACATGTTATTGTGTATAGATGCTGGACAAATTTGTGGAGTTAAAGTAAGTAAAAGAGGGCCCAAAAGTAATGGGTGGGGTTGGAAGGGAAGGGGAAGAATGATAAAAGGGACAATGTTGATCAAGATGCATTGTACTCATAAGCTGACATGTAACACCCTTGTACAAGTACTTAAAGATAATAAAAATACAATTTAAAAATAAGAGGGCCCAGAATTTAGTCTGTGGTTCACAAATATTAGCCATCAGTAGTATTAACTGTATTTACTAGGGCCATATGTAGCATTCCTTATCTCCCCTAGCCTACTTACTGCCCCCTTGGTTTTGGCAATCTTGAGTTTCTCTTTAGATCTACATCTTTCCTTTTAGTGTTTATCTCAATCCCCAATCAACTGATGGAATACCCTGAGAATTTTTTATTAAATTTCTCACCTTCTTTTGAACTCATTCTTAGAAGTTGCCCCTTTAATTGTCCTGCTCTGGAATAAACTACCTTGAACCATCTCCAACAGCTTCAGAGGCAGCAAAGTGAAACTGGACAGATATAATTAAAAACAATTGTACTATTCCTAAAACATGACTGGGAGGTCTCAGATTTTGCAAATATTGCAAATATTTAAAAGACAATTACCAGGTGAGATGAGAATAGATGACCAAGAATCGTGCATGTAACTGGAAAGTTCATTCTCCTTTATTATTTTACCAGCAACAGTGCTATTTTCAACTAGGATTATTTCTAGAACAGTTCCAGAATATCTGACTTTACCAAGGAGTTCATCATTCTTCTAATGTGTTGTAAGCAATGACTTTACTGCAAAAAAAATCCTCTCAGAATGTATGTGACTAGTCACTTCCTTCATTTTTATTTTTATCTTTTCCCCTAATCACCAAAGGACGGGAAACATTTGAGTATAGAATAAATAAATACTAGTGGACTGGTATGAAAGTCATATAATAGAAACTTCTCTTTTGCACATAGATATCTCTAAGATGACTAGGTAATCCCTATTTAAACTAGCTGCCCCCAAAAATGCCACTATAGTTATAGATATTAAAATAACTAGATATTAATCTGATATAGTCATGATATGTATAATAAGGATGATTCCATTTTCTGTTTATTTTTTTCTCAATTGTGATAGTACATAACATTAAAATTTTATCATCTTAATCATTTTTACTATTTTTAGCAGCTCAGTAGTGTTATAGAACATATACTGTTGTAAAATCTCCAAAAATTCTTAGAAAACTTAAGACATACCTGCTAAAAATACAACTCCTTGTTAATCTGTCTCCCAGTCCCCTGGCAACCACCTTTCTAAATTCTGTCACAATTATTTTGACTACTCTCTGTATCTTATATATATGGAATCATGCTGCATTTGTCTTTTATGACTGGCTTGTTTTATGTAGCATAATATAACATAATAGAATCTCCTTTCTTGTTAAAGCTTCTAATACCCTTTTTTTATTTGTCCCACATTTTTATCCATTTATCTATCAATAGATACCTAATGCTGCTATGAACATGAATGCACAAATACTTCTTTGAGATCCTGCTCTAAATTCTCTTAAAAACTTTCTCAGAAGTAGGCTTGTTGGGTCACACCATATTGTATCACCAGTGGTGCATAGGTTTCCAATTTCTCTACAACGTGGACCACATTTCAAAATTCTGAATCCTGTTTTCTTTTCAACATCCTTAATGATTGTAAAGAGGCTAGTTACCTATGCTTGTTATTATTTTAGTTTTGGTAACACTAAGGTTTGAACTCTGGCCTTGTGCTTTGCTAGGCAAGTACTCTACTACCTGAGCCACACCCCTAGTCCTTTTGTTTTTAGTTATTCTTCAGATAGGGTCTTGAGTTTCTCCCTAGGCTACAGACCTCCTTCTTAGCTTGGATGTGACCTACTATACCCAGCTTTTTAGTTAAGATAGAGGTCTTGCTCATTTTTGCTTGGTCTAGCCTCAAATCACAATTCTCATGATCTACGCTTTCCAAGTAGCTGAGACTGCAGTCATGAGTCACTGTGTCTAGCCTGCACACTACTCTTGCTCCTAGAAATTTCTTTAAAATAAGTAATAACTGGCCCCTGACCCCTAGTGCCTCCCTAACTAATATGAGGTTTATAAAAACACTAATAAAATACTTTCATGTGACATGAAATTTTCACCACTTACATGGGAAAAAAAAAACTAGAAAAACATGTTTAATGAAATTACTTTTGTTGAAAGAGCATCAGTTGAATTTCTCAAGAGAAAGTAGCATTGTGCCTGGACCCAGGCTGAAAAGGAGGAGTTTCAAGTTGAGAAGGTAGGATGAACTCACTTAAATGATAGTACATTACAAATAGTACTAAAGAAGATAGGGTTTGAGAGACTGGATCTAGGTAGGTCCCAGAGAGCATTAAATACCACACAAAATTCTTATTTATGTTTAATTAGTAATACATAATTAAATTTTCATTCACAAAAATATAACACGGAACATAGACAAGAGTCTTTTGCCTTTTGTAAACCAAGACTGACCCAGACCCAGACAAAGCTTGACATTGTCATCAGACCAATATAATTCAATCGGTCATCTGGGATTATAACAGGGGCAGAAGGTAAATGTCCTACAGTCATTGTGATATGGAATGTTTAAAAAACTAATGAGCCAGGCTTCCATTCATTTGGTCATGTCACAGAACCATTGTTGCCCTTAATTAAGAGCCTCTCTGCATGGGGCTGCATTACTGGCATTGCTAAAAGAAAGTACTCATCATCTTTTTATAACCAAAAGCAAAGTCAAAAAAAATAAAAAAAAAACCAGTGCACATAGGTTCCAAGGACATTTAAGCACTAAGTTCCATCAAATTATAAACTCAGACTCTATATGAATATATATGTATATATATATATATTTCCTTAAGAAAAATGCATAGTGTAGAATAGAGGATAGGAAGGTGTCAGTGGCAGGTATGTATATTAATAGAGTAGAGCAGTGGACCTTTGGGGGAAAGTCATTACTTCTTGCATTTATCAGGAAAGTTCACTCAAGGATGTTTAGGGAAAGTTCAACTTTTAAAGTAATCATCTCCTTTCTATACTTTTCACATAAAGACTAACCATTAACATAGTAAATCATAGATTGAAGTTAGTTAACATTACCCAAATAGCAGAAAAGGGCATTTTCATGTGTAAGAAGAAAGAAATTTACAACCAAAGTAATGTTATCAGGTGTCTGATCAGATCATTTCAATTCTAGGCAGGAAGTAGGATACAAAAACTTTTCCATAATATTTGGGTGCATGGAAGCTAACGTTTTTTCTGTCCCAGAGCCAACACTCACGTAATTATTTGATATATATAAAAAAAATTATCAAAAGCATTGATGCACATCACTGAGAACTTTCAACCACCTTGAAAATGACTTTTAGAATATTTCATTAGCAGAGTGTCTTTCAGAGCCTAACTTGACATTCATGTTTCTTCATACCAGTCTTTCATCCATAAAACCCTTTGTTCTGCTGAACAGTTTCCAGACAGTGTGGGCAATCACACACACAAAAAGAGTCCATTCCAGCATTTGATCAGCCTTATTCAAATCTCATCTATTAATACTCTTTTGAGATCTCTCTAAGAATTTTATTTCCTTTCCTCACTATCATCATATTATTTCCTCTTAAAAAAAATCTCAAAATTTAATGAAATAGAAGCTTGTCATTTCATAAGAAATGGGCACAATTCATAGCAAAATCTTATCCATTTTTAACACTTTCAGTAGAGTATATAGGAAAATAACTACTGTGTTCAGTTTGAAGATTTATTTTAATTATAGAAGACTGAATTTTTCATGAATTTTAACACAAAATGTTATAAGGAAAAACAATTTATATACACTAAAAAGTAGTTTGTTCACAATAAAATCAACCATGTACCCAAATAAATTTCATTATTTAATGTAGATCAATCATTTTAATGTATCCTAATACATATAGTATGCATATAAGCTAATTAAAAATTAAATCCTGTTATTTTATGTGGAATGGATATGCTTGAAGGACATTATACCAAGTGAAGTAAGTCAGGTACAAAAAGACAAATATCACATTTTCTCACTGATATATGGAAGCTGAAAAGGTTGATCCTATGGAAGCAGAAAACAAAAGAGAATGTAGGAGGTGAAAGAGAATGGTTACTGGTTTCAAGGGCACAGTTGAACAAGAAGAGTTACGTCTAACGTTCTGTAGCACACACTGCAAGGTTACTGTTACACTATAGTTGACAACTAATTCAAAATAGATAGCTAATAAAACATTGAATGTTCACAACACAAAGAAATGATAGATGCTGGAGGTATGGATATGCCAGTTACCCTAATCTGATCCTTAGCAATGGATACATACATGGATTGAAATTTCACACTGAACTCTATACATTGTATACATGTGTGTACAATTACTATGTCAATTAAAAAAATATCTTCAGGGCTGGGGATATGGCCTAGTGGCAAGAGTGCTTGCCTCGTATACATGAGGCCCTGGGTTCGATTCCCCATCACCACATATACAGAAAATGGCCAGAGGTGGCGCTGTGGCTCAGGTGGCAGAGTGCTAGCCTTGAGCGGGAAGAAGCCAGGGACAGTGCTCAGACCCTGAGTCCAAGCCCCAGGATTGGCCAAATATATATATATACATATATATATGTATATATATACATATATATACATATATACATATATACATATATATATGTATATATATATATATATATATATAGAGAGAGAGAGAGAGAGATCTTCAAAGGCTCTTCAGGGTCTCCTTTAGCAAGTCTCTACAGAGCTTTCTCATGCCAGGTTCTGTAACTGCTCATCCCCTTCCCCTCTTATGCTGGGGGACAGTCACATCATTGTCTCCTCTCTATTCTTCCTCCGAAGGGACTATGGTATGGAATTTCCCTATGGAGTTTCTGCCTACACCTTGGTAAAGAGTCTATTAAATCTCCTTGCCTCAAATTACCCAGCTGGAGAGTACAATCTGTTTCCTGCTGGGAACCTCACACAGCCCTTATCTTATTTGCCTGCTCTCCAACATTTGATACGAATGTCCAACACCTTCTTATCTCTGACTGTACCTCCTTAGTCTCCCTAATGAGCTTGTCTTAGAATGGTCAAGAAAAGGTGACAGCATTCATCTTCAGCAGTCCTTCCCTGTAAACATGCAGTCTGATTTCGAGAAAAAGCTCTCCTTCAACAGCTCCTAGGCAAATTCCCTGCACAGCACCCTTCTTGCCATAAACAAATTCACAAGTGCATATGCACATTGCTGGCCACTACTCAGCTAAATCCTCAAGAAAAGTTCTCTGCAATCTGGTGTTTCTCTCTATGGGAAGCTCTCGTATCTTTAGCATTCTTGACTATACATTCTAGCTGCCTTTGTCTCTAGACTCCTACATCTGTCTTCCCAACTCAGGGCAGCTTCTAGGATCCATCTAGGTTTTCTTGTCCTGTCCAATGGCAAGAAGGAACCATGAACTGGAGCTGTTAGAGGATTTTTCTCATTTGTTTTCCATGGTCAGGACCCTGTTCTCCATTGACTTACTCCCAGTATAATGAAAATCATAATTTTTGTTCAGTTTTTCTGTTTGGTTTGATTTAGGAGAGTTGGGGTTTTTTTCTTTATTTTTAAGTAGCTTTACAAAGGAAGTGCCATTTAACACTTCCATTTATGAATACAAAGCATCTTGATCAATGTCATCCTTTTTAACATTCTCACCCATCCCTCCCAACCTATGCATTCCCTCACTTTCCTTAAATTTGTAGGATATACATTAGTTCTTGACTGCAAATTGTTTGATTTCTCCTTTGGTTTTTTGTGGAGGAGGATAGCTTGGGTTTTCATTTTTTTAATATTGGATGGTTTGGTTTTTGTTTGTTTTGCCAGTCCTGGAGCTTAAACTCAGGGCCTGGGCGCTGATCCTGTTTTCTGCTCAAGCTCTCTACCACTTTAGCCACAATTCCACTTCTGGCTTTTCATGGTTAATTGGAGATAAGAGTCTCATGAATTTTCATGCCTGGTCTGGCTTCAGAACTCAGCCTTATGAGTCATTAGGATTACAGGCATAAGCCACTGGTCCCAGTTTGGAGACTTCTTAATGCAGTTATGATGGTAAACTCCTCAACTATGATTTCACTTTGTCATAAAGGAGTATCTATAACCTTATTTGAATCATTTTTGAGAGTTTTTATATTACTTACATCTATTATTACTATGTCCTAACTTTTTTATGCTCCTTTAATCATATTTGAATTTGCAAGAGTTAGATACTATTATTCTGCATACTTCTTTATAAATGGGAAAACTGGATTAATTTGAGAAATTGTTCTTTATCACTCAACTACTTATTCTGGGAGCCATATTTCAAACATGTCCAGTTTGATTTTAAGATAATATTATATATACCACCATACATTATAAAACTAACCACAAAATATAAGATTTTTAATCATCATATATGTCTATTTTCAAGTTTATATTGTCATCAACAATATGAAGCTAGTTTACACTACCATGCAATGCATATGTGCATGCACACATTCACATATACACACACACATACATGTAAACTAAAACCAAAATGTCATAGCAAAATATTTACTGTTGCTAGAGATTCTTTTTTTTTGGGGGGGGGGGGGGGCACAGTCCTGGGGCAGTCAGGGCCTGAACACTATCCTTAACCTTTTGCTCACAGCACTCTACCAATTGAGCCAGAACTCCACTTTTGGCTTTTCTAGCACTTAATTGGAGATAAGAGTCTCACAGACTTTCTTGCCCAGGCAATCCTCAATGATCAGCTTCCTGAGTAGCTGAGACTATAAAGCATGAGCCAGTAGCATCTTGCTGTTGTAATAGATTCTTATATCTGATCTTTTTCTGCCTTATTGTCAATGAACATGTGACTGAAATTAACTTTATTATCCATTAATCAGTTTGATTTTTCTATTAGAAAAACAAAATAACATTATGTTTCTATAGATCCATTTATTCTAAGACCTTCCTTCCTCTGAGATTGCTATTATTTATCCTTGCTTTTGCTTTGACTTCATATGACTGAAATTTCACAGTAGTCAGGAAGATCCAAAAGTTAATTATGAGTTTGTCATATTGGTGCCAACTCTTGATATTTGGGCTTTTTAGCATTACTATTACTACTATTATTTTAATTATTATTATCTGCTAAACTTCTTTAGTTTTATCACAAATACACATCAAATAGAAGTTATGAATTGAATTGCAATGTTTAGTATCCTAGGAATACTGCCCATGCCAAAGCTTTTATGACTTTCCTAGAAGTTTTATGTGATATTTCATTAACCAATTTCATCCTCCCTAAAACAGATGATTCTTAATATTGTTATCCATTTACCTAATTATAAGTGTATGCAGTGAAACTTATGAATATAGTTTTTTCTTATTTCTGTAATGAATTCAGATGTTATTGTTTCTGATTGCCTGATATATCACTGTCCTTATTTTTATAAATTGATTTTAGCAACCACCAACATTTAATTGAGATCCATTGATTTTGTTACAGCTGTTTAGTTATCAACAAAGTAAAGAAAAATCATTATTTAAAATTACTAAATAAAAGATTTTATGAGTGGCAGGCAACTAACTTTACAAATTAAAAGTATGCAATTTGATTTTTATTGATAAACTGTTTTCTGTGTAACAGTTTTCCACTTAATGGGCTATTTGTAGAAAGACTGGTATTAATTAATATGTATTAAATACTACCACTTTCAGAAGTAATCCCTAATTATCTTGCTGTAGGTTGTCTTGATAAATGTGAATTAAATATCTGGTACCTGTACATTTATTATACCAAGACTTAAATTAGGCATTCCTTGCTTATGTAATTTTCATCTAATTATATACCCATTAGATATGTCCCTCAAATACTCAATAATTTTCTCTTTACAATCAACTGATGCTTAATTAAAAAATCACTGACAAACTTGCAAACTCTGCATTAACTACTCACTTGTTATATAAATTTAACATCAGATCTAAATTATTTTAGGTGATTTAAAGATTTCCAATATACTCTCTCAATTTCTAAGTTGTTTGATTCAAACAAGCAGAAAGTAAAAACATTATGGAATTACCCATTTTCCTGTTAATAATTACAAGTTTACATTTTTCCTTATTTTAATCTTGTAATACAACCTGGTAACACTAAATTTTCAAAATAAATACAAGGATAAAATTTCTATAATTTATATGAAATATACTCAGGGTTACTTATGGTAATGCATAGAATTCAAAATTAAAAGGATAGTGTAGAAAGGAAGCCTATTTGACACTGTGTTTCTTTCAAAAAAGAAAAAAGTTCCTCAGTGGAAGAGGTTGCTGCATAATTTGCTGTCCTTATGACTCAGTTTCTATTGCCATGGCTAATGGAACATGGAGATCTAACTAACCTATGAGACATTGTGTAGCAATGGCATGATTCAACAGAGACAGTCAAGGTGCTCAGAGCCAATATTGTTTGACTGTAAGAAACAGAGGGTACACATTCGGAAATAAGAACAGAAACAATAAGAAGTATCAGGCTGGTAATATGGTCTAGTGACAAGAGTGCTTGCCTCATATACATGAAGCCCCTGGGTTCGATTCCTCAGTACCACATATACAGAAAAGGCCAGAAGAGGTGCTGTGGCTCAAGTGGCAGAGTGCTAGCCTTGAGAAAAAGAAGCCAGGGACAGTGCTCAGGCCCTGAGTCCAAGCGCCAGGACTGGCAAATAAAAGTGTGTGTGTGTGTGTGTGTGTGTGTGTGTGTGTGTGTGTGTGATTTGAGACCTCAACATGGAAAAGTGCTATAGGATTAGTAGAGCAAAACTCTTACTGAAGCAAAAGGATGAGAAGATCTAATCTCTGGAGTTGTCTTTACATCTTGAAAAACCTTCCTCTATTAAATTTAGAACCAGAATCCTGGATGCTTGGCTTTTCTATGATCCTATGAGGCATGGTTAACATAAGCTTCTTCATTAAATCCTTCATTTATGAATAAATATAGGTAAATATTTGTTCTTTCCAACAAAATTACTTTACCACAATCACAGAGCTATTTTTGACTAGGATATTAATAAGTATTATTTAATTAAATACAATGCTCAAACATGATCATATATAAATTACATGAGAATTAATACGTTATCCCTAGGAATGAAAACTGTACAACGTTCTTTCATAGAAATTTTACTTGTAATCATTTATTCAAAACTATAACATGGATAGAGATTTTTATTAAGTTTTTGCTAGAGGTTTTACAGATGGCTGTAGAGGATATTATGTTTAGTGAAATTAGTGAGGCACAGAAAGACAAAAACCACATGATCTCACATGTGGAATTTTAAAAAGTTACTGTCATTCAAGCTGAAAGTAGAATAGTGGTCATGAGAGGTGGAGAGAGTGAGGAAGGTAAGGATGGGGAAATGGTGATAAATGAGTCCTGAGTCACAATTAGTTATAAGGAATGAATGCTGGTGTTTTCTGAAGCACAAGTATTTCTTATTTTTCAACAGGATATCTGGACTAGGCAGTAACTCTTTCAAGAAAGTGAGTAAAGTTAAGAAAGGAGAAGAAAATGGTGTGAGAAGAAGGCAGGAACCTAGGAGTAATGTAGGAACGTCAGCAGAGCTGACATACTTAAAGGTGACTTCTGCCCAGTTAACTCAACAAGGCTTAGTCTACAAGGCACGCATCCTACACTGGTTTTCTCTTATCTCTGTATCAAAGCTGGCACTTACACTACAATTTGATAATTTCATTTCTGTGTGGTTTTTGGTTTTTTTTACAATACCAAGGATTGAACTCTGGCCCTGGTGATTGCAAGGCAATTACCACACCCCCAGCCCTTTTGATTCTTTGTTTATTTTTGAAATAGAGTATGACACTACCTTTGCTTAGGCTGGCCCCCAAATGCTATCTTCCAACCATGATTTCCCAAGTAGCTAGGGTTACAAATGTGTATCAGTACTCCAGTCCTTATTCAGTTCCTTGGAACATTACAAAATATATGGACCTCGCATGCTGACAACAAAATAAGTATTCCAAGATCTATTACATTACTATAATTTCAGAGAATCTATTTACCTCCACTTTAAGAATCTCTGTATTCCTTACAGAAAGAAGGGCTCAAATCACATTAAACTCTCTATCGGTGATGTACATTTCCTGGTACATAGGAGGGTAATATTGAGATATTAATTAAGAAATCTTTTTAACCAAATAAGTCAAACAAGGTTTGGAAGAGCAAGAATAAACAAAAGAATAAGGAAGAGTCGAGAGGAAAAGATTTTGGTTGTACAAATGATAGGTAAATGATGAAAAGAAAAGGTAATGGTCAGAGGAGATTCTGAACATGATAAGCATATGAGACTAGATGGTGAAAAGACTGGAGACTTTGTTTTCAGAGTATCAGTCTGTAATGGGATATTCTGGGTTTTTATTTCATGACTGTCATCAAGAAAAGTGTGTTCTTTGTGCAGTTAATGGATTCACCTTTGTATACAAATAGAAATATAAATTGAAGAAACCATTATAGACCCTTGATATATAATGAGTACATCCACAGATCTCATTTAACCTATAAAGACTTTAAATGAAAGAATCAATAGGAAACAGAAAGATGATTTATCAAGTTATTGCTGCTGAGGGTCCATCTTAATTACTTTCTGAAGCTTTGAAAGCTGCCCTCAGAACGACAACTATGTAATGGATCTTGCTCCTGTGAAATAATTGTTTAGTTCTCCAAAATATAGAAAACTAAGAGACTCCAAGATACAGCCGAACCTCTGTCCAGCCATCTATCCATCATACATCCATTTATCTTGTTATTCATTAAACAATCATTGTTGGCCAATATTTACCAGACTTTAGTAAATAAAGTTGTATAAATCAGCATATATGAACTGAGTACTATGCTAATACTGTCTAAAAGTATTAACAAGTTTAAAGATGAACAAGTCACCATCCAAAGCACTGAAGAGCTCCTTATTTCGAAGAGAAAATCAGAAATGTAAACAAATCACTAGAGTGCATGTTCTGAAATGCATATATACAGAAGTGAAGATGTAGCACTACGTTTTGTTTTTTAATTACTTTCTTTATTAAGATTTTGTAAACACAGATTCATTTTGAGTAAATATGAAAAGATATTGGCAAGAAAAATAAACATTTATTTTAAAAAAGAATAACCAATTGGACCAAGTTTTTACATTCTTTCATCTATGTATCTAGGGACACCTTGAAAATCTGATCATCTTATCCATCATTGCTCAACTCTGACTTTTTCTAATAAGGCTAAAGAGGCCACATACTTCATTTCTTTCAAGATGTGCAATGATGTCTGAAGTTGGCACTTGAAATGTCAGTCAAGATTTCATATCAACCACAGCACTATCCACCCAGAATACATGGGTGACTGAGAATAAACTCTTGTAACAACTTGCAAGTCATCACTTTTTAAAAGAAAGATAGTAAAAGAGTAAAGTAATTTAAATAAAATGAATTCATGACCTTGGTTTCTCAACTTTTATCTGCACACTTCTTATTCAAAGCATGTCCTTTGGGAATCCCTGAACATAAAAAAATGGTTCCCTCCTCTGCATGAATCAGATGCACACTTTTCTCCCCACTCCCAGTCCCAGTAGGATGTTGAGTTGAGACTGACATAGAGAAGAGAAACTGGAGAAGTGTACTATTTATTCTCATGGTGTGTGTCCCCATGCCTTTTCCCTGGTCTGTAACAAAAGGTTCCACGACAACCAAGCCACTAACCTTCCCTCCACTGGCTGATGTGTATCCCTCTCAAGTGATTGTCTGGATAGTGGGTTAAAATTATTTGGCAGATGCTAGATAACCTTCAGGGATTATTTTCCAGTTGGTTTATTGTTAACTGGATAGTTGATGGAAGCTTCTGAAATAGGCCTAAACTTCCCTTTGGTCCTTTAGAAGCATAATTCCAACTAAAGAGAAAAAAGTTTTACATGATGTTAGTCTCCTTAAAGGAAATAAACTATGAACAGGAATCTTCTTCCCCATAAAGGCAGATGTGCTAAAAATAACAACTTTATCTTCCTTCCCTTCCCATGTGCCTACCCTGTAGGTGTTATATATTCAGTAAATGTTGAGCATCCCACTACTCAAGCTTCTACAAACAGCATTTGTATTCAAGTTAATGTGTTACTGCTAAACCCAGTTATGTAGTAAATCCTTTTAATATTAAATTGCTCTCTATAATAAAGGCAAGTAACTTGCAGTGGAACATTATTCCATACATGGTAAGCCAGTACACATAAGACTAGGTAAAATATACTAAAATATTTATAATTATTATGTTTAGTAGATATAAAGTTGAAAGTGTTTCTTCTGATTTTTCCCAATAGAATTTGTTTTTATGTCTTCTTTGTCTAACAAATTTTCTCCTGAACATTTATTATCTTCAAAATACTAGGTTAGTACTTAGGGCCAGAAAGATTAATAAACCTCTTTTATGTTCAGAACCAGAAAGGAGGGGTGAGAGCCAGAAAGAGACTTACTTACCTAACCTGATATGCATATCACCTGGTTTTACTATCATGCCTCACTGTGTGAAGAAAAGGTGAAGTGGTGAGAAATGGTAAAGAAAAACCCTCTTCTCAGCTATGCGCTGGAGGTTTATACCTATACTCCTAACTACTCAGGAGGCTGACACCTGAAGGCTCATCATGATTTGAAGCCATCCTGAGCAGAAAAGTCTGTAAGACTCCAACTCCACTAGTAAAAAGCCAGGCTGGAGGTGTGGCTCAAGTGGTAGAGCACCAACCAATCAAGCCAAATAAGGATGAGGCATTGAGTTCAAGCCCTGGTAGAATCTCAATTGTATTAACAAAATTGCTTATGATTTAAAAGATGGGTGAAGTGTGTGGCCTTAAAGAGTGAAAATGAAACTTAAGTGCGTAGCAAGAAGCCATAGTTTTAGTACTCCCTTAATAGTCACAACTAAGTATATCCTTTTATATTTCAAGGGTGTATTATCACTCAGAAGTTGTGCAATACTATAATGTATTTAAGGAGACAAGTTCTTGAGTCAGGCAGATCTGAGCTTTTATCTCAAATCCACCTTTGGTATTCAATAAACACTTCCACCAGTTACATATCTGAACCTCACATTCCCCTACAAAAACTGGGAGTGCTGGTCAGAATTTACATGTATTAAAGCACCACGCTCACAATAGGCCTTCAGTAATTCTTTCCCTCACATTTCTTAGTAGCATTAATTAGTTGCACAGGGGAGGGTTCTTTTCAACATGTCCACATATTTATACACTGTACCTTGATCAGACTCTGACTCATCTCCATCACTCTTTCTCTCTTTCATCCCTTTCCTCACCTTCCCAAACCAATTTCCACAAGCTTCATTGTTCCATTTTCATGTACACAATGTATTTTGATCATATTCACCCACTGAGTTTGCCATTCTCCCTTCCTTAAGTAACCTCGTCTCCGAAAAAATACATATTACATATGTATCATTTAGGAATTTTTAGTGTATGTTAATTATTCAAACGGGTTTAACACACACCTATACAATATTTTAAGCAAATTAGACCCCTTTGTTTGCTCTCACTTTCCTCTATTATTATTCAACAGCTTTCAACCAGCTCATATAGCTTCTAATGGCCTTTGTATGGCTCTTGAAAAATTTCCTGACTCCAGTTTCCACTTTAAACTCATATGGTTGACAGAAAGCATAATTTCACTTTCTTGCTAGAAATAAAATCCAGCCTCTACCTTTGTGTATTGTCAGGATATGCATTTGTTTGTAATTCTTTCTCAATGTTGTCTATATCTAATTTACTTCCTTTTCAGTTGAATGTTATCACAAGACATGAATTGTTCTTACTTCACCTTTATTGAAAATAGGTAACTATTATCTCCAATGGGCCTTCTTAGTTTTATCTTGTTCCCTTCTCATTCTGCAACTTTTTAATTATTTCATTTTATTTTTTATACATTAGGCTAATTTTCTTCACATTGATGTTTGAAAAAGTAGACAAAAGAAATGTGCACTGTGTCTTTAAAATATTACCTCTGAAAACAATCCAAGGTCCTTAAAGTTTGTTTTTATTGTAAAGCTCAATGACCATATCGAAAATTTTTGTCCCTCAATGACAAGGGATTTTGGTTACCTCTTTACAGAGAGCCGAGTTAATTTCAGCAAGAGATCCCAGTCCAACGAAGCAAGGCTCAACTGGCTCCAGAAGCCAGGGCTTCTTCACTAGAAGGGTTACACTGGTGACTGGAAAAGAGGGACCAGGCTATAGCCAGAGAGAACAGTGGCCAAACTAGGAAAGAAAAGTAGCTGTCTTACTCAAGAGAAAGGCCTGGGATGATAATAGAAAAAGAACCAATACCTAGAAATTAGGCAAAAGAGCATAGATGTACATGGAGCTCAAGTCTTAAGCTAAACACTGGATAGCATCTAAAGTACCTTCAAAGTAATGATTGCGAAATATCTGAAAATACTTAATATAATCCAACAGATAAAAGCAAGTTGTTTTTTTCTCATCCTGGCTGGAGCTCTTTGATTCTCATCCAAGAAAATTATACTAGAGCCCAGCAACAATTTCTCCATGAGATGACCCCCATTTTGTCATTACATGACTCATATTTCACTGCCCTTTCATGTCAACTCTCTCCATTTCTCTCTCTTAACTCTTCACTTAGGTTGCTACTTCCTGCAACACATCCCAAGAAATCAATATAGATCCCCTTTCTCTGCTCTTGATCACACTAGTTGACCACAACAGAGGACTGTCTTCTCTTCAGTTGAGCATCCTCTATCTAAAGGCAGAGCAGCTTTTACCATAGAAAGAATCCCAGAACAGTAGAGTGGAACAAGAAGAAAACAAATATTTCCTGGACACATCAGTCTCCAGCATTTAAGAAATTTATGTTTCTCATTCAAACCAAGTACTCAAAATATTCTAGTACTTTCAGTTAAAGAAACTGAACCTCCTGAAAGTCACCAACTTAGCAAGTGAAAGAACTGGAATTTAGACTGGTCATTTAGACTGGTCATTCATTCTTTTATGAGTCTTAATTTGTACTTTTTATGGAATTCCAGGGTCACATTTTAATTCCTAAATTTATAGTTCAGCATTAAGATTAATTACCACATGTATACAAATAACGTAAAACAAGTGATATTTTTAACACAAAATATACATCGGTTTTATGGAAAAAACTGTTACAGTTGACTTGCTATTCTGAAAATAAAAACTCTCAACTATTTACTTCAATTTATTTATTTATTTTTGCTAGTCCTGGGGCTTGGACTCAGGGCCTGAGCACTGTCTCTGGATCCTTTTTGCTCAAGGCTAGCACACTGCCACTTGAACCACAGCACCACTTCTGGCCATTTCTGTATATGTGCTGCTGAGGAATCGAACCTAGGGCTTCATGTATATGAGGCAAGCACTCTTGCCACTAGGCCATACTTTCAGCCCCAATTTATTATTTTAACTTAGTTCACATACATGCTTTTACTCTTAAAAAAGCAACTTTCATATTATACCCTTTTGTATATGGAGAAGCTTCATGTGCTACTAGTTATTATGATACTCAAGTAACTTTTCATATCAAAATGGCCATTAGATCTTACATGCCATTTGATTCAGCACTATTCTTTATAAGTCTTTATACTTTAAAACTTGCCTGAAGCTCTGAAGAGAGGTACAACTTTACTGACTGGCAGAGAGAAAGTGCCTTTATCTTCCACAAAAGATTGTACTGGTAACTTGATGAAAACATCCTCTTCTATCACACTCAAGTTTTTGGAGAATCATTTGAAATACTGCTGTACTGTTTCTTGACTATAGTTATCCCCTAAAAGTGCTGATTTTAAAGTAATACTACCCTATCCATTTTGAATCCGGCTTGATTTTGTCAAAATACATAGTGAAAATTCCTGATGTAGAGAACTCAACACGTACTGTTATAGAAAATGTAATTCCCTCCATTAATTTGTACTTTGACCTCGAAATATTAATGATTTCTCTTCAATGAACTACAACACCTTGTCTGGTTCATTTCGCCCAATGTGCCAATGTTTTTTTTTGCCCATCACCAACATGGAATAAGGAAATTTCACTAGAAAGAAATAGCTCCCATGCCTTTTATTCTCAAATTTAAATCTCTGGTATGCTTTGCTTTTCTTACACATACATTGAAATACAATGTAGTTTGTGATGTTAATACTGGAGTGGCATTTAGAGACCCAAAACCTGACACTCAGCTTTAAAATCTTATCATGAGATAAATATCCCTCTTCTGCACCAAAAGGAAAAGAAATTAAAATGAAAAAGCAATACATTTAATAATCAACCAAATGAACAGGAATAAAGGGCGCTGCAGTCGCTGGTAAGAGGCCAACTAACCTCTGCCTTGTCTTGGGCTGACACTCCACTTCTGACTTCAGCAGTTATTGAATCCAAGGGCCTCATTGCTGCTTGATATGCATGCCATGGGTTGCCAGTGCCAGACATCTGAAATATACTATGGAATGGACTACTGGCAAGCTGCTTAGTCTCCACAGGAATTTTCAGAAATACAAATAACATCTTGTCATAGACCACAGGTTAGGCTTTTTTATGTGTGTTGAAAAGTAAGTGGTTCTTTTCTGGCAGGTGCATCTCCTAAACTTGAGGGCAAAGAGCAATGGGAAGACCTCTTGTAATTATGATCTGTTATGGGTGGGGCCTGAATGTCCTCAAAGGCTCATATGCTAAAGGTCTAGTTACTAGCCTGCAGCACTATAAGTAGTAATATCTTTAGGAGGAGAAGGCTAGAGAAAGGGAGAACAGTATGGAGGTTTCTCAAAAAGCTCAATATAGACCTACCCTATGACCCAGCCATACCACTCCTAGGCATCTATCCTAAACAGCAAAACCCAAGATATCAAAAAGACATTTGTACTTCCATGTTTATCGCGGCACAATTCACAATAGCCAAAATATGGAAACAACCCAGATGCCCCTCCACAGACGAATGGATCCAAAAAATATGGTACTTATACACAACGGAATACTACATAGAGATTAGGAATGGTGAAATATTGTTATTCGCAGGGAAATGGTCAGAACTCGAACAAATAATGTTGAGCGAGACAAGCCTAGAACACAGAAAACAAAGGGGCATGATCTCCCTGATATATGACTGTTAACAAAGGGAAACGGAGAGACAGTAGAGACCAAGTCTGTGAATGCTGTATATGTTCTTGATACATTGTATATTGTATATATGTCTACCTGACCTAGAGAAGGGATAGAAAAACAGGACATAAGATATCACAAGAAATGTACACACTGCCCTACTATGTAACTGTACCCTTTTTGCACAACACCTTGTAAAAAAATTTGTGTTCAATTAATAAACAAATAAAAAAAAGGATAGGACTTGCCAAGGATAGTAAGCTGGGATTGCAACCCAGTCTCTCTCTGCCTTAGAGCCCATACTATATTAAAAAAAAGTTGTTGGCTTGGGTTATTTGTCTCAGCAATGGAAAGCTGTCTAAGAAGTAACCGTTTATGCAACCCAGGTATGAGAAAAATTATGAGCTTAGAGTCAGAAAGACTGAAGCTTCAGTGGGTGCTTAAATACTGGTTCCTATATAAGTAAGAAAGCACCTACCTAGAGGGGAAGACTGTTGGGGTAACTCAATGAGATAATTTCTGAAAGTTGTCTCATACTACACATAAAGTACAGGAACTGTTTAGCCCCCACCTTTACAAGGTAAAAAAAAAAACATAGCATGTTGCACATATTGGTGAAACTGAGACCTAATAGGGAAGCTAAATATGACTACACTTCAGAAAGTTAAGATAAACTTTTTAATCTTGCCATAGCATCTGAATATGTCCTTCCAGACCCAAGGATTTTTTTTTATTTACATTTCACCCAAGTACTTGACAAACACAAGGCAAACATTAATATTCTTGAAATGTGTCTCCCATCCAAGTACCAGCAAGGCCTGGCCTCATTTAGCTTATCAGATCAGGTGTGTTCAAGATAGCACAGTCACACAGTTGAAGTGAAATGCTTGCCCACAGGGAATTTGGTGCTTCCTTTGGAGAGGCTAAGTGTGGAGAGTGGAGAAAAATTACCTATTATTTTTAATATTTTAAGTGATCCAACACTTTTTTTAGTGCAGGACTTAGATGAAGACATCTCTTAAAGCTAAAGATGGTTCAGTAAGGCCTGTTAAACGTTAACTTCATAATCACACTAGGCCATAGTGGTTCATTCCCTAAGCTCAAAATGATACGTCTTTTGATCAAGGAGAGCCAGGCTAATGGGGCTTGTGATTTATCAGCCTTCCAGAAGAATCACAGATCAAATTCAACTCTGCCTCAATCACATTTATAGCTTTTTAGACTAAATATCAATTCCCTTGATGTTAAAAAAAAAACAGTTGACAATGAATAAAAAAATAGGTTCCCCTTCTAACTACATAGAGTGTGTTTCTTTACAAATCTTCCCCAAAGGCGCTTAATGACATATAACTCATATTATACTCAGAATGGGACACATTTTCCCTCAGGCCTACTCAATCTAGTAACACATTAGACACTAGGAACATGAATTAACTCCCTCATACTATTCACTGCCTTCTATTTCCAAAGAGCAAATGGCTCAGTACTAATGAGGTCAAAGTCCCAAGTCTGATCTCTCATGGGCACAAATGATTATTCCTTTCATGTTTAGACATATAAACATCACTGAACCTTGTCAGTTCTGACTATTTTTCTCTTCTGGACAAATTCTTGTAGGATAAAAGAAGATATTTCTGTTGCATCTCAGTGCCCTGCCACATAAAATAAGAATAATAACAATATATAAACACATCTTGCCATACATAAATATCCAAAAAATGATTTATATAAATGTCTATTGTATACAATATAGAAAAGGGAGGGGGGAAGTTTGAATAAGATGTTGTTTCTTGTTATCAGTGTGCCTCTGTCATTTTCATAATAATGACACCCTACTATTTTTCTCAGTGAGCCACCTCTTTTCCACTTTGTGCTTTAAAAGGCTTGATCTTTTCCTTCTATTCAGCGGTAAGTCTAGGTCACAGGCTTCAACAATGAACTTCAGTCTAGTTTTGGACATGGTGATTATTTCAGACGTGGTGAAAGCAATCAAAGCCAATCTCTGAACCTTCCTGAAGCAACTGGAACCTTCTCCATCAACTTGAAAATGAAAACGTACACCAAAAGTGTCTTGGAAGCATCATTATTTTCAGCCTCCATGAAAACAGAAGCAAAATAAACATCACACAATCTAGGTGTGTACAGAAATAGCTTCTCATGGCATTGTCTCAGCACCTGGATCTAGCTACATCTGAAGGCAACGTTTTTGTGTCCAGTCCATAAATTTTTTTTCCTTAAAGACAATTTAGTTAAGCTTGTATCCCTGAGACTTGACTGTCATTATAGAAAGTAGCAAAAAGACCAAAAGACCAAATCTGCCATAGTAAATGGAAAAGAGAGAATAAAAGTTTGACATAGAACACATTCAAATCTTCTAACAACTAATGTTATAATTAGTATTGAGCAAGTTATTTCATTACTCTGTTATTGATGCATATGTCAAATTAGGAGACAGATACCGTGTAGAGTGGCATGAAGGATTAAATAAAATAAAAGGTGCTAAGAGTGTAGCACAGTGTACGCGCTCCATATACTATGCTATTCCCAGTTACCTCATCCATACCACGAGATGGAGAGAATCAGACTTGCTCTCAGTTATGGGGCCCTTGAGGCTGTCAGCCTACAAACTGAGTTCCAGGTTCACTTTTCCATTCACTTGAGTTCCTTCACAGTGTGACTAACGAGATTACTAACTCCAATCAGCTGCAGTTACTGTTTCATTCTCCACAAAACCCAGAATCCTTTTATCAGCATGAGCATTTTAAAATAATGCGAGAATATCACAAGAGGTGGTAAAGTACAACAAAAGAAATCCTACAGGAGGTGTCCTTCTCCTGAGAGCTTTGTATAGGCATGAATCTATTGACAAAGGGCACTGATTTGGCCTTTCCAAAAATAATTTATCCAAAAAACAAATAAACAATAAAATTCTAGGGAACTCGGGAATATAATGTTTAAAAGGAAAGAAAGAGGGGCTGGGGATATAGCCTAGTGGCAAGAGTGCCTGCCTCGGATACAGGAGGCCCTAGGTTCGATTCCCCAGCACCACATATACAGAAAACAGCCAGAAGCGGCGCTGTGGCTCAAGTGGCAGAGTGCTAGCCTTGAGCGGGAAGAAGCCAGGGACAGTGCTCAGGCCCTGAGTCCAAGGCCCAGGACTGGCCAAAAAAAAAAGGAAAGAAAGACAATGGACAGTCTTCAATTATTAAAAGAGAAACTGGACTTAGAAATAATAGTTCTTTCTTAGTGAGCTCCTGATGTTCACCCAGTCCTGCATGCATTTAATGTGCAACCTTCTATCTTCTATAAGGTTGATCCTTTTTGCCTTTCATAGATGAGGATGCTAACCATCAGAGAAGCTCTGAAAAGTTACAGAGCTTGTCTGTGCTCTCATGTGCTGTCCTCCATCCCCATTAGTAACTCCTGGGGCCACATCATTATCCTCATTCTCTTAGCCTTGCAGCTGTTGTGTATGCTTCTATTCAGGTTTGATGCTCTATGTCCTGAACAGCATCTAAAATGCTCTTTTTTTTTTTTTTTTTTTTTTTTGGCCAGTCCTGGGCCTTGGACTCAGGGCCTGAGCACTGTCCCTGGCTTCTTCCCGCTCAAGGCTAGCACTCTGCCACTTGAGCCACAGCGCCGCTTCTGGCCGTTTTCTGCATATGTGGTGCTGGGGAATCGAACCTAGGGCCTCGTGTATCCGAGGCAGGCACTCTTGCCACTAGGCTATATCCCCATCCCCTAAAATGCTCTTTAAAAATAATAATAATAATAACTCAGACAGTCCTATATTCCAAATCATGTAATGGCTCTGGAAAGAAGTCTGCAGGGTTTTTCAAAACTAAACATACGATAGGAGCCAGAGAATGCACCCTTGGCATTCATCCAAGAAAAATAAAAACTAACGTTCACATGTATAACTATATACAAGTATGTATAACTATATACAATTGTGCATATTAGCCCCATAGTTATTACGAATTATATGTATATGAAATACATGAACTATTAATATTCATTAAACAGTTGGGATGGTCTTGAGGTGTTGTTTTGTGGTGGTGCACTTGCTCACCATGCATAAGACACTGAGTTCGATGCTCAGCACTGAAAAAAAAAAGGGGGGAAGCTTTATGTTATATCATTCCCATGCCCCATTACTTAGCAGTGAAAGGAAGCAAATTATTAATACATGACAAATTGGATGTGGCAAATAAAATGTAATATACTACAAAATTCCATATGCATGATATTTTTAGAATGGCAAAACTGCAGAAATGAGGAACAGAATACTGATTGTCAGGATGATGGTGGGATGAAGGTGGAAAGGACACAAATACTGACTATAAAAGAGCAACAAGAAGCCAGATGCTGGTGGCTCACACCTATGACCCTATCCACTGAGGAGGCTGAGATCTGAGGATCTCAGGCAAGAAAATTTATTAGACTCCTATCTCCAATTAACCACTCCAAAAAAAATGTAGGTAGAGCTATGGCTCAAGTGGTAGAGCACTAGCCTTGAGCACAAAAGCTCAGGGATAGTGCCCAGAGCCTGAGTTCAAGCCCTAGGACTGGCACCAAAAAACAAGCAACAAGAGAACTCATTGCTATGGTATAATTGTTCTGTGTCTTGTCTGTGTTGGTGTATTCACAACTTTACTTAGGAATAAAATTGCATAAAATACATACACATAAATACACACGTGCACACATAGTCTCTCTTAAATGAGTACAATTAAAACTGGAAAAATCTGGATACGATCAATGTATTACGTTGATGTCAGTAAGTTGATTGTGATTATGAATTATAATACTGCAAGATGTAAACACTAGAGGTAACTAGGAATGAAGTGCACAGAATCTCTCTGGTTTATTTCTTTCAACTGCATGTCAATCCAAATTAACTCAAAATAAGGAGCTTCATTTATTTATTTTTTTTAAATCACCCTGGGCTGGGAATATGGCCTAGTGGTAAAGTGTTTGCCTAGTATACATGAAGCCCTGGGTTAGATTCCTCAGCACCACATACATAGAAAAGGCCAGAAGTGGTGCTGTGGTTCAAGTGGTAGTGTGCTAGTCTTGAGCAAAAAGAAGCCAGGGTCAGTGCTCAAGCCCTGAGTTCAAGCCACGGGACTGGCAAAAAAACAAAACGAAAAAAAAATCACCCAAAAATTTCCCATCATTGTAATTATAACAGTATAAAGCTGAGCATGGTAGCTCATTGATGTAATCTCAGCATTCAGGAGGATCCCAAGTTTGAGACCAGAATGGGTTACAGAGTAAGACTGTCTCAAAAAAAGAAAAAGAAAATAAAAATATTACAAGATTAATTTAAGGCCCCTAACTCAAAAACCCCTACTTTCTTTTAATTTTTATTGTCAAACTGATGTACAGAGAGGTTACAGTTTCATAGGCTAGGCATTGGATGCATTTCTCATTTTTTTGTTGTTAAATTTTTATTGTCAAACTGAGGTACAGAGGGGTTACACTGTCATACATTAGGCATTGGATACATTTCTTGTACTGTTTGTTACCTCCTCCCTCATTCCCCCTCCCCCTCCCTCTTTCCCTTCCCCCCCCCATGAGTTGTTCAGTTCATTTATACCAAACAGTTTTGCAAGTATTGCTTTTGTAGTCGTTTGTCTTTTTTTTACCCTATGTCTCTCGATTATGGTATTCCCTTTCTATTCCCTAGTTCTAATACCAGTATACATGGTTTCCAATGTACTCAGATAAGATACAGAGATAGTGCAGGTACAACCATAGGAAGGGGAAACAAGAAGATCATCAATAATAGAAGCTACACTTACACATCGCATGTTGAAAGTAATTACAACAGTGATATGACAGTCGTTTCCATAACATGAAGTTTATTTCACTTAGCATTATCTTATGTATTCATAAGGGCTATTGGGCTGCTGTGATCCTCTGCTGTGACTTGCCTAAACCTGTGCTAATTATTCCCTATAAGGGAGACCACAGAGTCCATGTTTCTTTGGGTCTGGATCACTTCACTTAGTATAACTTTTTCCAATTCCTTCCATTTCCTTACAAATGAGGCAATGTCATTCTTTCTGATAGAGGCATAAAATTCCATTGTGTATGTTGTGGTGGTGGCTTTAGTGTGTTCTTGTTTGTGGTCTTTTGGGTAGATGCCCAAAAGTGGGGCTGCTGGGTCATAGGGGAGCTCTATGTTTAGCCTCCTGAGAAATCTCCATATGGCTTTCCAGAGTGGCTGAACCAGTTTACATTCCCCCAACAATGAAGTAGGGTTCCCTTTTGGCCACATCCCCTCCAACATTTGTTATTGTTAGTTTTCTTGATGTAGGACATTCTTACTGGGGTGAGATGGAATCTCAATGTTGTTTTGATTTGCATTTCTTTTATGGCCAGTGATGTAGAGCACTTTTTCATATGTCTCTTGGCCATTCTCTTTTCCTCATCAGAGAGGTCTACCCCTCCCCATTTCCCTTTCTCCCCATGAGTTGTTCAGTTGATTTACCCGAAAAAGAAAAAACCCTACTTTTGCAGGGTTCTCTCATCTCCCTTTTCTGCATTGTACCACCAAGTTTCTTTTTTTTTCTTTTTTTTTCTCTTTTTTTGCCAGTCCTGGAATTTGAACTCAGGGCCTCAGAACTGTCCCTGGCTTCTCTTTGCTCAAGGCCAACACTCTGCCACTTGAGCCACAGCACCACTTCTGGCTTTTTCTATATATGTGGTGCTGGCGAGTTGAACCCAGGGCTTCATGTTTACGAGATGAGCACTTTTCCACTAGGCCATATTCCCAGCCCCAACCAAGTTTCTTAAAGAGTTAGTAAGACCTTGGTACAACTTGATTCCCTGTGTTGAAATACTCTTTCTCTGAACTCTTCAGGACCAATCCTTATCACTCAGTTCTTAACTGGTTGTATTCTCCAAGACGTTTTTCCTGACCACATACGTAGACACCCAGCCACTATGTTACAGCATCCTCCACTAATTAGGATTCGTCCAGGACTTACCTATTTCGAATGGGTTAAAAATCTCCATCCAGCTTTAGTGTGATCTTGCTTGTAATCATTTGGATGTTGTTATTTCCAATATACCCTATGAAATTATGCCTTTTTCTTTTGTCTTTCTTCCCAACATTTTTACCCCTGTTGCCACTGTAATTTGACTTAGGTACACTGGGTATTGTATGTATGTTTATCAGAACTAGGAAAAGGGGAACATCAAAATGGAGAGACAAAGGGTAAAAGGTGAACCAACGCAACAGCAATACTTAAAAGACAACATGCTATAAACAAACTGTACATCTCAGGAGAGGGTGAGGAGGGAGCCAGGGAGGGAGGAAGGTAGGAGAAAAATGAAGGAGAAGGTAAAAAGTTTGATAAGATGTACTCACTAAGGCTGGAATTTAGCTCAGTGGCAAGCACTTGCCTAGCAAGTGCAATGTCCTGGGTTCAGTCCCCAGTAACAAAAAAAAGAAATGTACTCACTGCTTTATATATGTAACTGTAACCCATCTTTACATTACTTTGACAATAAAATAATTTTTTTAAAAATCTCCATCCAGATATTTATATTGGTGTTTTCATGCAAGCCTTAGTACTAGACTTGAAGGAGTTGAGAATCCACAGATTAGACAGATTTCAGAGAAGGACAGAGAATGGAGAAGAACAGAAAGATGGACAAAATGGAAAGGCTAGGTAAATTCAGAAAGCACACACTGACCTCTCTGTGCACCAAGCACTGTGCTGTGCACAGTAGAGATAAAGGATGAGAATAGTCTCAAAACATTAGGTGGTTCCTCTTGACTGTACCTAAGAAGCACATTGGGAGAACCTGATAGCCAGAGCTAAGAGCTTTTCATCTTAGAGATGACAATGCCTATTCCCAGTGATTGTGTGGTCAGGGATCAATCCAACAATCTCCTTCACTGCAACTGGAGCAGATCCAGTTTTATCTGTATCATTTCTGAACTTCTCTGACCATGGTCCTATAGTCAAAAAAAAAAAGTGTTTGAAACACTATGTGTATGACAAACAGGATCTCACAGTCATAAAAGTGTTGTTTGAAACTGTGTGTGAAGCAGACCCAGGTCTTGGGTTAATTTAACAGTAAAAGAAATGGTTTTGAAAACATCTCTTCATTTCAGAACAATATTTGCTTTAAACCTTTTCTACTTCTGTCTTTAAGAAATAAATAGAAGCAATGTACTGACAGTCTCATTTTCAAGTCCTCGGTGGGTTTCATTGTCATGATCACCTAGGGTTATGAAGTTGCTTCCTTCACAATTGCCAGCCAGGGTAGGCCCAGCACAAGCTATCATATACTTCACACATTCAACTCCAATCAGAGTACAGCTGTCTCATTCTTCAAACTGGAATGAAGACTATTTACTTCTGCATGAGCAACAGTGTTTAACTCTTGTACTTTCGGTCTAAGGGCCTTGGAAGCTCCAGGGATTTTTCCAGAGTAAGGCAAATCATCTTCCCTTGTCTGAGGGTATTTGTTCTCCTGGTTTCTCAGAACTGCTGTGGGAAGTACTATATATTGGTTCAAAGGATATACCATAAAAAAAAAAAACATGATGCTATGCACATACCAAATCCCACACCCTCACCTATAGACTACAGCAAAATTAACCATGCTGAGTCAGTCACTAACTCACTAGATCAAATTCAGGGAGAAAAACAGTTTTTTCCAAGATAGAAATGTTAACAAAGGACAAACCAATCTTTATTTGATACAGTCTTCCTGGAAACCTATGGATTCTCGTACCAGACAAGAAATTTACAGATAAGAAAATGGACTCAAAAAATTTAGGGAGATGAAGTTCCATGTTCTTGAGGCTCTTGCCAGGCTACTGTACATCATAAAACTCACTTGAGTTTTCTTCTCCCAAATGAAGAGTTACTTGAGCAAAAATAATCAAAAGAATTATTTCCTCTCATTAAAGCTGACTTAGCCCATACTTTTGTGTAAAACTTAGGTGGAGGAAGACCATAGTGTTGGTATAAATTTCTATTTGTCAAACCTTCCCTGTTCCACAGGTCAATCTGAACAATTCATTCATTTATCCCCCAGACCCTGATATAGAGGTTGCAAATAGTTTGTTTATAAATAATCTCACATGGTGACAAGTTTAATGACAACTCATTTTTTAATATTTCTGACATATATTTCCTCATACTACATGTTATAGGACTCTTCTACCACTGAATTATTAGTAACCAAATTTACAGAATAGATGAAGACATTACGGAGCCCAAAGTAAGTTAAATTGCATGAGATAGCACACCTAATGAAGGACAGATCTGGGTGCCAGAAGATTTATTGGCCTCCAAAATCTATTCCCTTAACATTCTCACCCCTATCATGCTTTCCAGGCAGAGAGGAAGTATTGCGAGCGTTGTGCAGAAAGGGGCTAGATACATTTCCACATATATATTCTAATGCAAGTAGCTGGAGTCTTGTAGGTCACAGAAGTAAACACAAGAAAGTCCCCAGCCTCCTAAAGCTGACATTCTATGTGCAAACTGACTTAGTCAGATTTTGTTGATGTGACAAATAACTTAGAAAAACAATACAAAGGGAGAAAACATTACTTTGGCTCATAGTTTCAGAGGTTTCAGACCCCCCTGGTCAGGAGGTCAAGGAGAAGCAAAGTGGCTCATAGCAGCCAGGAAGGAAGCAGAGTATGAGAATGCCCACACTCCATGGCTTTCTCCTCTCTCCTTTTCATTCCATCTGGGCCCACTGTCTATGGGATGGTACCACACATGTTTATGGCAGATCTTCTCCCTCTTAGTTATTCCTTGTTGAAAATGCCATCACAGACACACCTAGAGGTATGCTTTACCAATTTCCTAAACATTCCTCAATGTAGTCAGGATGATCATCAAGCCCAGACATTGGTAGTTTATACACACACACACACAAAAAAGGAAAGAAAGAAAGGCCTCCCATATCAAAAAATGAAAAACTATATCTACTGTTATAGTTAAATATGAAAGAAGTAGCTCTGAATCTTTTTATTCCATGTTGTTAGTTAAATACCTGACTGACTATTCCCATTCACTGCTGAGAATGAGCCATAGCAGACTGGAATGTCTGTACAATTCCCTGCAGGTAGCTGTATCTTAATTGCTTTTTCTCTTTCTCCGGAGAACCTAACAGAATGCAAGAAAGTGTATTCTTGCTATAGTATAGCCATGAATCCATAGGTAATTATTTGCAAACTTCAATAGTTTAGGAATTGCAACAAATTTCTTGTGACACATCTCTCAAGTGAGGTAGATATTGAAATGCTATATTCTGACAAAGTTATTATCACCAGGGATCTTACAAGATTTCTATCTTGAAGAAAGAAGTTACAAATTCATCATAAACCACTTATAATCTCTCATTAACCTATATATTAATTGTGCTGGCTATAAATCTAGAAATGTATATAGCTTTCAGTATAGTTTTTTTTTAATTCTTCTTAGTACAAAGCATCACACAGTCAGAAAAAGCCTTCTCAATAAGAAAGGGAAGAAGAGCTAGGAATATGGCCTAGTGGTAAAGCACTCACCTCATATACATGAACCCCTGGGTTCGATTCCTCAGCATCACACACATAGAAAAAGCTGGAAGTGGCACTGTGGCTCAAGTGGTAGAGTGCTAGCCTTGAGCAAAAAGAAGCCAGGGAAAGTGCTCAGGCCCTGAGTCCAAGCCCCAGGACTGGCAAAAAAAAAAAAAAAGAAAGAAAGAAAGAAATGGGAAGTAGAGGCTATGACACATGAAAAATCTTCACCTGAGCTCGAAGAGTTGCGTTCAGCAAGCCTCATATATGAATTCTGCCAAGAAGGAACATGACAGCAATTAGCAAAGTTCTCCAAAAATGCATCTTTTTATAATCCCAACATGTCAACTCAAAAATCTTGGATAAGAAAAACAGTGTATTTATTAAGTTTAAAGAATGTGCCCAAGGTTGCAAAGCCTTAGAGCCTACCTTGAATGAGTCATGCCCCCTGTATGAAACAGAACTCATCCCATATTATTCCAATGTAGATAGTTTTATTTAGTGCACCTTTACAGGAATATAAGCATAATGTATGGAACAAATCAAAGATGGAGGACCAATAAGAAACTATAATAATATGAACTAATTCATTAATACCCTTAAGCAAACTCAGAATGTTCCCAGAACCCAATAAGAACTAGGACCATGGAAGAGAGGTTTCCAAAAGGAAGAGACTGGATGAACTTTTTATCTAAGATAGCCTACCAAGCCAAGGAAGAAGTCAAAAAGATGTACTTAAATCTATGTTTATAAGCATACTTCAATATATCATCATTGCATATCACTGGCCAAAAACTGAGGAGTCTGGGTAGTGGAGGTTGTGTGATGCAACCTACAAAAGTCAACTTTGCAAAGCATAAAATAGAGCAAAAGGGAAAGGAAGAGAGATGTGAGTATAAATGTACAAAAAGAAATGATGCTTTACCCATTCTCCTAGCCCATTCTCAAGCCAATCTCCTCTCTCAATTTTCCTTGCCCGTGCCATTGGCTTCTTATCAACTGCACTTTTCTCAAAGCCCCTATATGTACAGATCCTTCTTCCTCAATTTCTTCCAGCGCCTTCTCATGTGCAGAATTTCTCTTAAACACCATTTTCAAGGGAAACTGCTGGAGACCTCTATATTTCAAAATTGTAATCTACAAGGGGCACCAAAACATCCCTTAAAATGAAATGAGATAAAGACAAATTGGATTTACCAAAATCCTCTACTGTTATGTTGTACTGGTGGTGTGGATACAATTCAAAGGCACTGATCAGCTGAAACGAGGTAGGCACTAAAATGCCTCCAAAGAAACTGGATTTGGTTAACTGCAGGACTTCCATTATGCTAAATGGAACATGCAGTTGAAGGCCAGTGCCTTAGGAAAGAAAAAGAATACTCAAGATTCTATCCCTACTCATCCACTCAGCACTTTGCAAGTACTTATAATGTTCTCACTGTTCTACCTGGGGGCACTATGTTGATGGCTGGGTCACAAGATTAAGCCCGACTGGGGGTTTACTACACTGCTTTAAAGTACTTTACTTCTCTGGTTAAAATGCATTACATCTTTAGTAATGTCTGTCCTAGTCTATTACTGTAAGAGCCAGGCTTGTTAAGTACTCGTATTGTTGTGTGCTTACTGCCAGGAATATCCTACGTAGATCTTCAAAACTTACATTGAGTAAATAAAAGAATTAACCAACACATTTGTGTGCACACACAAGATCAAAGAGGGTAGTGAAGTTATATTTTATTTTATAAGACATTATATGGTTATGACACACAATTTGAAATGTTTAGTTAAATTGTAAGTATCTATTTTATGAAGGACTTGACTCCTATGAGTAGTATAGAGTTTAAAAATCCTAACAACTAGTGTCATAGATTTCCAGGTCACTCCAAATTCAACTTTTACCTAAAATGATCTCTAATGCATTTGCACAAAAGGAAAGTTTGTTTTTTTTCTAACAGTGACAATTGACTTACTTATTTGCATGTGACTGTATGAGTTGGCAGGAGAAAATAAAGGATAATAAAATTTATAATAAAAGCAAAATGCTTACAATTTTACAAATCTATTTAAAGAGATTCTAAAAGCAAAGCGCTATATATGTTCATCATAAAAGCACTGCTGAAAAACAATACACACTATTAAACCTTAAATAATCCCTCTTCCAAAAAAAGAAATAAGGAAAATAATATTCAATGACTTTGTATGGTAGATTAAGGTACCTAGAGTTTCATCCTTCTCAAAAAAAAAAAAATAACACGGTAATTCCTCACACTAAACTCAAAGAAATTTTAAGAAAAACACATCTAATTTCAAAGGCAGATCCTCTTTTATGCTGGAAGTATATGCTCTTATAGAAAGTCTGCTTTTAAAAAGGAATATATGTATACTGATACATGATAAGAGCATGTGGCTACAGCTTTCATGAGATCACTGGCTGCAAAAAAAGAATGCAGATGGAAGTCCTATTTTATGTATTGTAAATATGCTGCACTCTGAGGCTTAAGGGTCCCAGGAATGTCACACTAAGGAGTAGCCCTATATGTCATTTCTTCTTCTATTTTGGCCTGTAGTTAGAGTCCATGCTAATATTATTTCCCATTTCCTAGGAAAGAAATTAAAAGTCAGAAACAATTTAAATTACTTGAATCCTCTCCCATGAGAGGAATTTGTATACCATAGAAATGAATACAACTCTTTGATGGGGAATGCTTATTCGCTGTTGACAGCTTTTTAGTGAAAAAGATAGAAATCAGATTGAATTTCAACAGTGAGAAATTGAGAGCTTGTTCTGCCAGCAGGAGTCTGAAGCCTCTAATTTTACCTCTGCAAAACAAAGATGAACCACGAATATAATCTACCTACTTTTCAAAAACAAAACATAAAAATTCTCCGTGTAGCTAGCTTCAAAGTAAGAAAAATTGCACACAGCCCCAGCTCTGTGCTTTCCATCTTGGTATTAATATAATAGCTAGACTGTATTCAAAAGCACATGGAATAGATTCGAAATTCCATTATATTCTCTATTCTGAACTTTTCATTTGAACAATGAAGTCCATAGTAACCTCATCAAACTTCCTTAAACCAAAGGTCTGACTACCCCTGAATACTAAGCTGTCTCTAACACACAAAATTAAATTATTTTCTATACACAGTGTATTGATTGTCAAAGATATGTTTTTGCAACAGTAGTGATAGACAGTCTTCATTAAATTCCAGTAAGCTCCTAATTATATGTAATAAATTTAAACAGGTAAAACTTGTTGTAATAGAAGTAAAATGTGGCTTTAGTATGTGTGTCAAATTTTTCAGATATTTATTTTTCTATTATCTTGATTTGAGACAGACAGTAATGCTTCTAAACATCACATGCCAAATGAAATGAAAGGGGAGAGGCATAGTGACAATTTTCCAAGTCAGTATATTATGTCTGTGGGAGGGACATTTGGCAATAGATATTTTTAATATCATGGGTAACTATTTCAGATACCACAACCCCATGTGTATTACCTCAAGAGGAAACTCAAGAGATGTTGCTATAGACTCAAAACAGCATTTTATCAAGTAACTTCCTCAGAGCTCTCTGTTTCCCCATAATGGATCAAAGAGAAAAGGAAAATAATACATTGCCACTACCAAGCTTTCAGACAAGAATGTGTGTGATGTTTTAAGGAACAATATTAATCAAGCACAAAACTTAATGTAATTAATGACAATGGCATTAATGTAATTAATGAAATGTAAATTAAATAAAAACTCAACACAGTTTAGAAGACTGGGAAGAAAGGGCTACACAACTAGAGAAAAGTAGATGTCATATTCAATTTAAAATGAAATATGTTAAGGCTAGATTGTGGCTTAAGTGGTAAAGTGTCTGTCTAGTAAGCACAAGTCCTGAGTTCAAACATCAGTACCACCAAATAAAAGAAAGAAAAGAAAATGACACATGTCACATAGTCTATTATTTTAACAAACTTCAATTCTTCATGGGTTTTAAAGTATTTCAAAATAAATAAATTCCTCAAATATTTAGGTATTGATATACATGATAATCTAGCTTTAAAGAAATAAATTGAGGGGCTGGGAAAATGGCCTAGTGGCAAGAGTGCTTGCCTCCTACACATGAAGCTCTCGGTTCGATTCCCCAGCACCACATATATGGAAAATAGCCAGAAGGGGCGCTGTGGCTCAGGTGGCAGAGTGCTAGCCTTGAGTGGGAAGAAGCCAGGGATGGTGCTCGGGCCCTGAGTCCAAGGCCCAGGACTGGCCAAAAAAAAAAAAGAAAAGAAAGAAATTGAGTTTATTGGTTCAAAATAATTTTTAGCTGGGCCCCAATGGCTCACACCTGTAATCCTAGCCACTCAGGAGGCTCACGGTTCAAAGCCAGTCCAAGCAGAAATGTCCCTGTGAGACTCATCTCCAATTAACCAATCAAAAACTGTAAGTAGGGCTGTGGCTCAAAATGGTAGAGCACTAGCCTTGAGCAAAAGTACTCCAAGACAGTACCCAGGCCCTCAGTTCAAGCTCCACAAGTGACCAAATAAAATTAATTTAAACACTCATTCAGTTCTATTTCAGAGTTCTACAGCAAAGAAAGTCCAATGAAACTCAATAACTAATCTCCTGTTCTAGAAACAGAGTACATTTTTCTAAAACATATCTTACAAAACTAGAAATTATGGATATAACATAGGTAAATATCCTTTGAAAGAATGTAGGTTAGTCAGAAATAAAATTAGACAGAAAAATAGGAATACAAAAAAGGAACTTTCAAGTAGACAAATTCAAGCAAATATTCATGGTGCAAAATAATAATAATGTGTAGCGTTTAATATATGTAGAAAGTGAAGGAAAATGGGTACATAGGAAGAAAATAGAACTAAAGTGCTCTAAAATGTTAGAATTTTAACAGAGGTGGGAGAAATTCTAAATTATTTTATACTAGAATAAGTTAAAGGTGTATGCTTTAGATTACAGAGAAACTACAAAAGGAAAATTAACAATTTAATAAGTGATAGAAATAGAATTTTAAGTGATTAAATCAAGGCAGGAAATGTGAGGAGGCTAAGGATACTACATTTGGCATAATTACAGAACAAACAGTAAATTGGTTAACACAGCAATAGGTGTAAGTGAACTAGGTACTGCCCACACATTATTAAATTACTCCCCAAAATAAAATTCCAACCCTGAATGACTTCTAAACAGTAAAAGAAGAAATAGCTCTAACATATAACCCCTTCCATAGAATAAAGAAAATAAATAATTCATTTTAAAATGCTATAATTGGCTTAATGCCAAACCTGTCTGTAAATACAAACATAAAATCCTGAACAGAATAAAAGTCATTAATATGTAGAAATATATTACCATCTACTTGTGTTTCTCCTCCATAAACAGGAAATCTGGTAAGTAAATAAAGAGTTGATATGCCCAGTAGAAGACTGAGGGAACAGCAGGCAAGTGTTTAGAGGTGAAGGGACAAAATGATGTTGCAAACTTATTGGAAACAAGCTGAAAACTATCAGATTAATAGTATACAGCAACTCCATCAACAGCAACTTAAACCATGAAGCTTATGTGCCTGGGGCCAGGCAACTCATAAGTCACTGAAAGGAAGAGTTAACTCCCTTTTGGGTTCTCCCTCTTCCTGGCATCTAGTTCGGTATCCATGCTCGCACCAGCAAATCTTGCCCAAAAACCAAAACAAATGGAGGGGGGGGGGGATGGTTAAGCAGAATTCCACAGAACACCACAGCAGGGAAGAACTGGGCATGAAATCAATCTGTAACAAATAAACAAATGGCCAGTATCTTGTGTAACTCAAAAATAAGGTAGTGAATACCCAAGATAAATTTCCTCTCCTCAACTTTACTGCCAGTCAATTATTTTTATGGATTGTCAGCTCCTCAATACACCCTTTAGTGACAGACTTAGCTCACAGAAAGGTTAATTTTAAAGGGAATCCACTTTCTCTGCTCAGCTAACCTCCCACATGATTGGGTAATACAGAAGCTTAGTAAAAATCATTGTCTTTACAGTTTATAAGCACTTAAAATTTTTAAAGGTCTAAAATACCTATTCATGATCCTTCTTTTTAATCTTTCCTGAACTAACTTTCCCAAGGAAAAAAATAAACTTCTCTTGTTGATTAGCAAGAATGGGCTAATGCTAAAATCACAGTTCCTACACAAATAATAGGGCTTGCTAAACCTGAGGATGCTTTCAAAAGTATCTGCTTTTAGAAAAAGGGGAAAAAATCCTTAAAATAGCCTTTTCCCCTCAATCTCTCTCTGCTTATTTGCAAAGATCATTTGTGGACCTAGCCAACTTTACAAAACAAACTTTGGGCTAAAGACAACTTTAGTGACCCTGTAGCATGTAAAGGAAAGGGGCAACAAAGGGGATTCTAGAAGAAAGCACATGGCTTTCAAGGATGTTTCCTTCTATCTCTGGAAAAAAGGGTCAGGAAAAATGTCTGGAAGAAGACCACACTAGAGACAACATGCATAACTGACAGGAAGTGGCTAAAAAGTAGCATCATGACTATCTAAGTAGGAATAAATTTCTTCTCTAGTTTTCCTGCAGTGCACATTTTCCTACAAACCTCAAGAGAGGAAACCATCTGATGGAGAAATAAAATTAAAAGCACTCCTCCCAATGTAATCCACTCATTCAGGAAGCAGTTATCTGAATATGGATTTTAAGAGACAGAGGTAGTTAGTGCAATTTAACTTTAGTTAGTAGGGTTTGTTTTGGGTTTTATTTCAATCAATTATATTCAGGTTTGGAATTCATATTTTGTTTAGATTAGGTATTGTGTTTAACATGTAATTCAAAAAACTATGTGCACACACACACACACACTACTTATGTATGGGTGCAAAAAAACAAAGAATGGTAATTGTATGGGGAGAATGCAAGGTACTTCCTTAGAAAAATTATCTCACAATCTAATATATACATTATATATATATACTTACATATGATGCATGTGTACATGTGTATTATGTATGCTATTTTAATGATTACTATGACTGTGCTTGAATGAAAGGATTCAGTGCTCTTATCCACTTCTTCAACCAGTAATAATAGAAGAACAAAAGTATTTTAAACCTGTTATTCTATGAAGACAAGAAAGAATAAAGTATTATTTTTAGGACACTTCTTTCATTTCCACTTCTCTGCTTGCTTACCAGAAGGTATAAAGTTTCTTTTTGTTTTTTTCTTCTTTTTTTTTGGGGGGGGGGGGCAGGCATGATAGGATGAAACAAAGCAAGAATGCTCCCCCATATACTTCCCAATATTCTCTCACCTCAACTTTAATTAAAATACTGTCAGTTGGGAATGAAATTCAAAGACAATGATATACAGAAAACAAAAAGCATATTTCACAAAAGCATAAGCCATTAGCACTTTTTTGGCTATCTGATCATCTGAATTTAGGAATCACTTGCTGAGCTCCTACGATATACAAGACTTGACACTGCAAAGAGATGTCAAGGCCAAAGCAGGAAAAATTAACAGGATATTCTGGTGAGGCAATAAAGAACAAAGCCAAGGAGACAATGCCAATCAATTCACATTAGATCCACATACACCTGAACCTCATCATGAAGGACACCAATAGCTGCATATTCCTAACAGTCCCTTTCAAAGCATATACACAATATCCATGAGTATTCAGGAGAGCAGAGGTCCTGACTTTGCACAAATGAAAAGGAAGCAAAATCACCTTTGGCCAGTGAATTCAATGGCCACAGTGCATACTGTGTGGTTTGAATGTCTTAATTCAAATTGTAACTTAAAAAAATGATAAAGAGTGGGCTGGAGATATAGCCTAGTGGCAAGAGTGCCTGCCTCAGATACACGAGGCCCTAAGTTCGATTCCCCAGCACCACATATACAGAAAACGGCCAGAAGCGGCGCTGTGGCTCAAGTGGCAGAGTGCTAGCCTTGAGCGGGAAGAAGCCAGGGACAGTGCTCAGGCCCTGAGTCCAAGGCCCAGGACTGGCCAAAAAAAAAAAAAAAAAAAAAATGATAAAGAGCTAAGAATGAACTCCAAGATATGGAAACAAGAGGTTTTTCATTGTTGTTGTTATTTTTAATGTACTATGTGAAATCATTCCTTTTTTTCTTTTGCTTTTCTTTCCAAAGGTTTATCCCCTGTTGTCACTGTATTTGATTTGGGTACACTGGGTATGGTATAATATTTATCTGGATTAGGGAAGGGAAGGAAAACATCAAAATGGTGAGACAACAGCAATACTCACAAGACAACATGTTAGAAATTAACTGTATGACTTATGGGGGGGGAGAAAAATCAAGGAGGGGGTAACAAGTTTGACAAGAAGTCCTCACTGGGCTGGGAGTGTGGCTTAGCAGTAGAATGCTTGCCTAGCATGCATGAAGCCCTGGATTCGATTCCTCAGCACCACATAAACTGAAAAAGCCAGTAGTGGCACTGTAGCTCAAGAGGCAGAATGCTAGCCTTGAGCAAAAAGAAGCCAGGGACAGTACTCAAGCCCTGAGTTCAGTCCCCAGGACTGGCAAAAGGAAGAAAGGAAGGAAGGAAGGAAGGGAGGGAGGGAGGGAGGGAGGGAGGGAGGGAGGAAGGAAGGAAAGAGAAAAAGAAAACTAGCAAGAATGTCCTCACTATCTTATGTATGTAACTGTAATCCCTCTGTACATCACCTTGACAATAAAATTAATTTTTTAAAAAAAAAGAGTTAAGATGGAGCACAAGTCAGTCTTCCGTATCACTCATTACTTCCTCTCTTTGACAACCCGAGACTTGCTAGAGAACCCTAGAACTCTTTTCAAAAACCATTTAAAAAGCAATGATCTGGAACATAATTGTTAATAGTTATTCGTTCTCCACCATACCTGACAGATTTAATTCTCTATCCATCCTAAACAGACTCTACAAATGATTTCAATTGGCTTGAAAAGATTTTTACCAGTTTTTAACCAACAAAATTATTGGTGTGCTTGCACAACCATGTTCATTGCTACACTATTCACCATAGCCAAAGAATGGAAACATCCTAGATGCCCTTTAATTGACAAATGGATCAAGAAAACATGATATACATATACAATGGAATTTTACTCATCTGTTAGGAAGAATGATACTACACAATTTGCAAAGAAATAGATTGACCTGGAGAAAATTGTGTTAAGTGAAGTCATCAGATCCAGAGAGACAAAGGATGCATATTTTCTCTCATATGTGGAAGCTAGAAATAATTTATAAATATACAAGTAAACACATACAAGGTTATATGCAAGTGTGCACAAATATACTAACAAAAGTATAATATTTACAGAGGAGAATTCAAACACTATAATTCATTAGAAAAACTCACAATCCAACAAAAAGTGTACTAAGAAACTGTCACTTGAAAGGTGTTGGGGGAAAGTCAAGGGGAGGTGGGTAGATGAATGAAAAGAGGAAGGAAGAAGAATGCGGTCATAATATTCAGTGCATATCCTTTGAAATTAAAAACAATTTTGAGGGGGGGGTATGAGGGAAAAGGTAACAAACAGAACAAGAAATGTATCCAATGCCTAACGTATGAAACTGTAACCTCTCTGTACATCAGTTTTATAATAAAAACTTTGAAACAATAGAAGAAAAAAATAAATAAATAATAAAATAAAAAAATTTTGAGAGAGAGGCTGGGTTGGGAGTAGATGGGGGAGAAAGGGGAATATCATTGATCAAAATGCATTGCACTTATAAACTGATTTGTCAAATGGTAACCCCTTTGCATGACTACTTATAGACAATAAAAATTAAAAATTGAATAAACAGAAACTAGTGGCTTTTATTAATCTGGACCTAGTTTGACTGATTCTATTATGTTATATCCTAGATACATAGATTGGTATAGACAGATGCATTAAAGAAACATTAATAGATAATTTTAAACATCTACCATGCAAGAAATATCTCATCTAAATATGAGTATTACATCTATCACTATCATGGTAAAACTGACCTGAATCATGTTGATTAACTTTTCTTTAAGTCTCAGTTAAAGAATTGAACTTTAGATGCTAAATCATGCTTATAAACACATATATAATCGTATTTCCTTTGCAAATGATGAATCAACAGCTTCCTAGGGAACCACAGTGTCTTTAGTTAGATTATTATAAGATTAACTCATCTACTAATTCTACTGATCATCACGGGCTTTAGTTTAAAGAAGGCTTGATGCCTACACTAGGATTCTTAGCAACAAACTAAAGCAACTAAAAAAATACAATAATGTTGATAAGTTGTTTGGTGTTGCTGTCCTATTAGCTTTCCTTGTTTTGTTTTTGGCACTTAGGGCCTCACATTTGCTACTCTGGTGCTCTACATCACTTGAGCCTTGCTCTTGTCTCTGTTGAGTACAGGTTTGAAAACGCAACACTGACTGAAAACATATACAACCTGACTAATAGACTAAGGCTACAGAAGAATAAAAAACAACAGGGCTGGGAATATGGTGTATGGGCTGGGACTATGGCCTAGTGGCAAGAGTGCTTGCCTTGTATACATGAAGCCCTGGATTTGACCTCAGCACCACATATATAGAAAATGGCCACAAGTAGCACTTAGGATCAAGTGGCAGAGTGCTAGTCTTGAACAAAAAGAAGTCAGGGACAGTGCTCAGGCCCTGAGGACTGGCAGAAGAAAAAAAAAGAAATAACATACATATATACATATATATGTATGTGTATATGCATATATACACATGTATATGTATATGTATATATATATGGACACCAATACCACTGCAGTTCTATAGGAGAAAACTGGTCTTTGGATATGGACCATTATAAATTCTCATAAAAACAGAAAAAACAAACCTTGGCCCTCATCTTATACAACAGCCACTATCGATAATAGGAGAGTTATAGACCTAACCATAGAAGATAAAAAATAAAGCTTATAGAATAAAATATGGATG
The DNA here is from genome assembly GCF_023159225.1 of Perognathus longimembris pacificus. NCBI lineage: Eukaryota > Metazoa > Chordata > Mammalia > Rodentia > Heteromyidae > Perognathus > Perognathus longimembris. Next base: position 19,356,161 of record NC_063170.1, read on the forward strand.
AAAATCAGCATGTAATTGGAAACGCATAAAAGTTATAGCATAAAAATCTAACCATAAAACAGCAACCTAAACTTCAATGAAAATAGGATGATATCAATACGTTACTGATGTGATTAACATTGCTGCTGAAATGTCCTCTAGAACCAATACCCAGCAAACTTTGGAAACTGAGCACAGATACTGGCAATGCCAATCTCATTACTGAAATGCATTCTGTGTGGTCCTTGTTTTTTAACATGATGACTTATTCACATTCAAATCTGAAGCAGGTGTTATTGGTGTGCAGACTCTAGATCTAAGAAACATAGGACAATTAGGATTCTGATATTTTCAGCTTTTATAGTTACTTTGGTTTCAATTTTACTGGCCCTCAAAAGCTCATTTGTTGGAAAGAAGGCTTGGTCCCCAATGCAGCACTGCTCCAAATACCAACTTTAAGAAGTGATTGGAAAAGTGAAGCAGCAGAGCACACTGGACATTGATGAAAGTGAGCTATATAACTCATGAGTGGAAATTGGAGAAAGGGAATGAGGGAACAGATGACACTGTACTAAAGGAAATATACTTATTGCAAGAGTTGTGTAGGGGCTGGGGATATAGCCTAGTGGCAAGAGTGCCTGCCTCGGATACACGAGGCCCTAGGTTCGATTCCCCAGCACCACATATACAGAAAACGGCCAGAAGCGGCACTGTGGCTCAAGTGGCAGAGTGCTAGCCTTGAGCTGGAAGAAGCCAGGGACAGTGCTCAGGCCCTGAGTCCAAGGCCCAGGACTGGCCCAAAAAAAAAAAAAAAAAATGATTACCAGTGATCACATGATGAAATGTTAAACAGTATAAGGCTATGAATACTCTGAGAGCACAAAAATCAGTACAGAAATGCATTAGCCTGGGACAGGAATGTAAATCCATCCTGTAGGTTAAATCAAATAAGGACATGAAGTTAGGCCAAAATAAACATTTCCTCACTAAGTCAATTTTCTCAGGCATTTTATCACAGTAATGGAAAGCTCTACTAGAATCACAGAAAGCTGCCGTGTTCACGAGGTAAAAGATTTCTAAGTCATAGAATTGAGCTAGTCAGAGCTATTAGGCATCTGACAAGAACAATAACAGTCTATAACAATACCTCAAGCTTTGAAGTGGTATGAGGCATATGTGTAGAGCATCCTAGATTTCTTGATGAAATAACCCAAGAAGCCTCGTCCTGAGCCCCTCTATGATGCTCCCTGGCATATTCAGACTTCCTAACACTCTATCAGCTGTAGCAAAAGCACACAAATTTTTCTTATAATAGCTCTGGAAGAAAATTCTCACTGTTTTGCTTGTTTCATTTTTGTTTGGTGTACTAATAAGGAGAGTAGTCAACTAGTCTTAGTCACCTAGCTAAAGAAACCAAAAAAAAAAAAATTAAAGTTGTCTAAGGTCAAGCCAAGTCTATTGGCTGCAAAGATAATACTCAAGTCCATCCACTTCTTATACTGTCTTTGTTCAGCTATAAGCTCAAACATAAGTGTCCAATACAGGTTTAATGTTTTGCTAATTGAAAAGTGTATTATGACATAGAGCAATCTTCAAAAACAAAAAACTATTTTGTAACCTTATGACTTTTGCTGTACTCAGTCTCAAATGAAACTGCATGAAGGAAAGAGGAAAGGGTGAAAAATAGGAATGGAAATGTTAGAAAAGGAACCTACTTTTATGGACTTTTGATGAAATTATAAATTTGAAATAAATTAACTTACTTCATTAAAATGATTACCAGTGGGCTGGGGATATAGCCTAGTGGCAAGAGTGCCTGCCTCAGATACACGAGGCCCTAGGTTCGATTCCCCAGCACCACATATACAGAAAATGGCCAGAAGCGGCGCTGTGGCTCAAGTGGCAGAGTGCTAGCCTTGAGCGAGAAGAAGCCAGGGACAGTGCTCAGGCCCTGAGTCCAAGGCCCAGGACTGGCCCAAAAAAAAAAAAAAAAAATGATTACCAGTGATCACATGATGAAATGTTAAACAGTATAAGGCTATGAATACTCTGAGAGCACAAAAATCAGTACAGAAATGCATTAGCCTGGGACAGGAATGTAAATCCATCCTGTAGGTTAAATCAAATAAGGACATGAAGTTAAGAAAGTACCAAACTTGCTGCAATTCACAATTCAATCTACCAGTTTTGTTTTTTTTAATTGCACGCAACAAAAACTAATTCTAATTTTTTTTGTGCAGTCCTGGGGCTTGAACTCAGAGCGTAGGCCTTGTCCCTGTGCTTTTTTGTTCAAGGCCTGTCCTAACACTTTGGGCCACAGCTCCACTTCTGGCTTTTTGTAGTTAATTGGAGATGAGTCTCATGGATTTTCTTGCCCAGGCTGGCAGATCTGTCTCCTGAGGAGGTAGGATTCCAGGCATGAGCTACTGGTGCCTGGATCTAAATTACATTTTAAAAAAGAACTTCTCAGAAAGATTTAAGACTTCTCACAGAATCAAAAGAAAGTGAGAAACAAAGTTAAGAAGGAGGACAAGAAACAAAGAAAATACAACCCAACTAAGAATAATCTAGTAAAAATAATTAAGTGGCTTATCTATTTAAGTCTCCACCACTGATCTACAACCAGAATACTCCCCAGGGAGCTGATGCCACTTCAAATGACTCTTGACACTGCTACTCATGACAATGAGTCTCTAAATTATGCTTCTCTATTTAGATACCTCAGTATTAAATAGAGAAAATGAAACAACTAGATATCCACATGCAGAAGAATGAAAGCAGACTCTTCTCACCATAGACCAGAATTAACTCAAAATGAATTAAAGACTTAGATGTAAGGCCTGAAGAGGGGGAAGGCTCTCTGACAGTGGTGTGGGCAATGAATTTTTAGATATATACCCAAAATCACAGGCACAAAAAACAAAAACAAGATATATTAAACTAGACTAAAAAGTTTCTGCACATCCAAGAAACTAATCAAAAAATAAAGAAATCACCTACAGGAAATGAGAAAATATTTGCAAATGATCCATTTGATAAGGAAATAACTTCCAAAATACCTAAAGAAATCAAATAATAGCATTAAAACAACCCAGGGTAGTTGGTTGGTTGCTTACTTGCTTGCTTGATTGATTGATTAGTTTTGCCAATTTTAGAGTTTGAAATTAGGGTCTTCTATTTGCTTTGTTGGTTTGCTAAGTCATGATGGTGCTTTACTACTTGAATTACACTTATAGGCAGACATTTTTATGGCTACTTTAGAAACGGAGTTTCACAGACTTCTCTCCCCAGGCTTGCCTCTTACTGAAATCAAACTTCTCAAATAGGTAGGATTATACATGTAATACAGCACCCAATTCAACCCAATTTTTTTAATGCACAAATGATTACTCTAGGTAGACATCTGAAAATAAATTTATGATAATAACATAATGAAACTCACCAAATATTGTTTGAAAAGGCAGATGGCCCTTAAAGAAAAATAATAGAAGGGATGAATTTGTTGGAAGTACATCATACATAACTATGGAATTATCATAATGAAATCCCCTTGTACTACTAGAATATGCTAATAATAAAAAGAAGACACACAGATATCCAAATGAAATGATGTTCAACATCAGGAAAATACAAATCAAAACCACAATGAGATATCACTTTACCCTGGTAAGAATGGCTATTTTCAAAAAGATTGGGAGTACTAGTGAGGATGTAGAGAAAGAGAAAGGCCTGAAGACTACTTATAGGAATATACATTAATACAATCATTATGGAAAACAGTACAGAGATTCCAAAAAAACTGAAAATAGAACTACTATATGTTCCAGAAATCTCATTATTGAATACGTATCTAAAGAAATGAAATCAGTAATGAACAGAAATTAGTACTATCATGTTTGTTGCAACATTATTATATTCACAATAGCCAAGAAAGTGTCCATCAGCAGATGAATGGGTAAAGATGTGGTTTATGCACATGGGATACTATTCAGACTACCAAAATGAGGACATCTATCATTTGCCACAATATGGTTGAATCTCAAAAACATGAATGAAACAATCTCACTTATATGTGAAATCTTAAAAAGTTCAATCCCAAAAGGAAGGGATGACATTGCCTAAAAAGAAATGTACCCTTTACCTCACATATGAAATGGTAACCTCTCTATACAACATCTTAATAATAATAATAATAATAATATTACAATTTTAATTGAATGATTATAAATATTGTAAAGTCTTATACAGTTATGGTTACACTTCAATGCAATTCAATTGTTTAACTTACAAGTAGATGTAGTAATTTTAACAGTATGTTGAAAGTATACAAAGCTATAAAAAGAAAAAAACTTCAAAAAATAAGTTAAACTCCTATCAGAACACTAAGTGAAGTGTTGCTCAATTCTACAATCAAAAATAAAATCAATTTGGGTAAAACTATCCAAAAAGGAATGTACTCATTACCTGACTTTTGTAACTGTAACCCTTCTGTGTCCCCTCTGTAACCCCTCTGTAACCCTTTATAATAACAATAAAAAAAAAAATTGTAAAGCCATTCTGAGCCAGCACTGGTGGTTCACACCTGTAATCCTACTTCAGGAGGCTGAGATCTGAGGATCACAATTCAAAGCCAGCCCAGGCAGGAAAGCCTGTGAAACTCATATCTCCAATTAACCACCAGAAAACCAGAAGTAGCACTCTAGATCAAGTGTTAGAGCACTAGCCTTGAGCTGAAGAGCTCAGGGACAAATAGTGCCGCCCAGGCTTAGAGTTCAAGCTCCATGACCAAAAAAAAAAAAAAAAAAAAAGAATAAAATGGTTGCATGTCCATTGCAACATTATTTACCATAGCTAAGACCTGAAACCAACCCAAATCCCCTCAGAAGATGAATGCATCAAGAAGATATGTTATATATACACAATGGAGTTCTATGCTTCCATCAGAAAGAATGTCATTACCCCATTAGTAAGGAAATGGAAAGACCTGGAAAAAATTATATTAAGCAAAGCAAACCAGGCCCAAAGAAATGTAGGTTTCCTGATTTCCCTCATTTGTAATAACTACAATATGTCTATGATATTCTTAGCAGGGGCTCACAATAGTCCAATCACTAAGTGCACAGAACCACATACAATGAAGCACATCAAAATGAACTCCAGGAATTGGAAACAAGATATTCTTATCATGTTCTGTTTATAGTTATTTCCATTTTTTTGTCTGTTTTAGTTTGCTGTAACCTTTGTCTTGTATATAAGTTTATCTGATCTGAGAAGGGAAAAGGAATCATAGAAATAGCAGGACAAAGGATGAACTAATGCAACAATGATACTCATTAGATACTATGTTGGAAATAAACTTTACGACTTGTGGGGGGAAAGGGAAAAAGTAAGGGGGAAATGAGGGAGGGGTAACAATGTTCAGAAAGAAATGTACTCATTGCCTTACTTGTATAACTAACCCCCTGTTCATCACCTTTACAATAAATATATTTTTTACAAAAGCAAATCATAGGGCTGGGGATATAGCCTAGTGGCAAGAGTGCCTGCCTCGGATACACGAGGCCCTAGGTTCGATTCCCCAGCACCACATATACAGAAAACGGCCAGAAGCGGCGCTGTGGCTCAAGTGGCAGAGTGCTAGCCTTGAGCGGGAAGAAGCCAGGGACAATGCTCAGGCCCTGAGTCCAAGGCCCAGGACTGGCCAAAAAAAAAAAAAAAAAAAGCAAATCACAAAAGCATTTTTTTCAAATGTTTATTATCAAACTGATGTACAGAGAGGTTACAGTTTCATACGTTAGGCATTGGATACATTTCTTGTACTGTTTGTTACCTCCTCCCTCATACCCCCCCACCCTCCTCCCCCTTTCCCTTTCCCCCCATGAAGTGTTCAGTTCACTTACACCAAACAGTTTTGCAAGTATTGCTTTTGTAGTTGTTTTTCTTTTTTTACCCTGTGTCTCTCAATTTTGGTATTCCCTTTCAATTTCCTAGTTCTAACACCAGTATACATGGTTTCCAATATACTCAGATAAGATTACAGAGATAGTGTAGGTACAACCACGGGAAGGTGATACAAGAACATCGTCAATAATAGTAGCTACAGATACACATGGGACGTTGAAAGTAGTTACAACTGTGATATAACAATTGTTTGCATAACATGGAGTCCATTTCACTAAAGCATTTTTTTAAAAAGAATATAATGATTGGGCTGAATAATGCTTATTAGGTACATGTTGGTTAAAGGACATACCAGGTGCCAGTGGCTCACACCTGTAATCCTAGCTACTCAGACAGCTGAGATCTGAAGATGACAGTTCAAATCCTGGGCAGAAAAGTCCATGAGATTCTTATCTCCAATTAACCTCCAGAGAACCTGAAGTGTCATTCTGGCTCAAAGTGGTAGAGTGCTAGCCTTGAGTAAAAAAGCTCAGGGACAGTACTCAGGACCAGAGTTCAAGCCCAACACCTGACCAAAAAAAAAAAAAGACACAAAATTTTAAATAGAAAGAATTTCCAATAAATCTAATGTAAACCATGGTGATTATAGGTAATAACTGCATTTTTAATAGTTTTGTTTTTCCAGAGCTGAGGACCAAACTCAGGGCCTTGCACTCGCCAGGCAGGCACTCTTCAGCTGAGCTAAATCCCACCCCAATAACTGCACTGTATTCTTGAAAAAGCTAAAGGAGTTTGTAGTTTGCGAAAAAATATGGTTTCTGTGTATAGTTACATAATCTATTTTTAAGAATATATATGGAGTTAAAATTATGTTGTTTCATTCCAATGTTGGCTATATTATGTATGGAGATTCTGTAAGAGTTTGCAGAAGTTTTTTTTTAATGCTTCAAGAACAAACCTCATGATTCTTAATGATTCAGATATTGGAGGAGCATAGTGCTACTAAAATCCTATCTGAGTTCCTTCATTATATCATTTTTGTATCTTCTAAGACAAAATTATACAGGATTCTCAATATACACACGCAGGAGAAAAATACAAAGGTGCAATGCCTACATGCCTCTTTATATTTATATATAAATATTTACATATATCAAAACAAACTCTAGGGCTGGGGATATAGCCTAGTGGCAAGAGTGCCTGCCTCGGATACACGAGGCCCTAGGTTCGATTCCCCAGCACCACATATACAGAAAACGGCCAGAAGCAGCGCTGTGGCTCAAGTGGCAGAGTGCTAGCCTTGAGCGGGAAGAAGCCAGGGACAGTGCTCAGGCCCTGAGTCCAAGGCCCAGAACTGGCCAAAAAAAAAAAAAACAAAAAACAAACTCTAATATATATAAATAAGAAATCTCTTTTTATATTTTTTTATATTCTGTCTTCTTTACGTGTGGTGTATTCACATGTGTACCTTTGGGAGAGTGGGGGAAAGGTACAGAACTTGAGAGAAAAAGGGTGAAAAATGCAGCAGTGGAGCTCACTGGACACTAATGAAACTGAACTACACAATTCATGGGAGGAGATGGGAGAGAGGGACTGGGAGAAAATGAGGGGGAAAAAAGACTGTACAAAAGGAAATATACTCATTACTTAACTCGTGTAATTGTAATCCCTCTGTACATCACCTTGATAATAACAGTAAAGTAACTTAACTGTTTTTTTAAAAAAGGAATTTTTTCTCACACAATTATTTACAATAAAAATACTCAAAAAAAAAGAATTTTCTCCTTTCAAGAACTTCTCCTTATATCAAAATTGAGGAACAAAGGATAAAAAGACAAAAGACTCCAAAAGCAATACTTATAAAACCATTTGGTCTAAACCAAATGAACAACTCATGGGGGGAGAGGGGAAGGGGGACGGGGGAAGGGGGGAATGAGGGAGGATATAACAAATTGTACAAGAAATTTACCCATCTTTGTACATCACTTTGACAATAAATAAGTAATAAAAAAGAAAGAAATTTACCCAAGGCCTAACATATGAAACTAACCTCTCTGTACATCACTTTGACAATAAATAAGTAATTATTCAAAAAAGAACTGCTCGTTCTATGATATACCCAAGGGAAGGCTAGAAAACACTGAGGTGGTAGGAAAAAACAGGTTCTATGAACATACACCATGATATAAACCAATACTCAGCTGAAATTATCAAGAAAACTGAAACACCAAAGAGAAAGCGAGGTCTGGAAATATGGTAGCTTAACAGTCCGTGTGTGGGTGTGTGTGTAGGTGTAGGTGTGTGTGTGTGTGTGTGTGTGTGTGTGTGTGTGTATGTGGTAGTCAACAGAATAAGGATATTTAAACGTACTGAGCTGGGTGCTGGTGGCTCACCCCTGTAATCCTAACTACTCAGGAGGCTGAGATCTGAGATCACGGTTCAGAGCTAGCCTGGGCAGGAAAGTCTGTGAGACTCTTATCTCCAATTAACCACCAGAAAGCTGGAAGTGGTGCTGTGGCTCAAAGCGGTAGAGCACTACACTTGAGCTGAAGAGCTTAGGGACAGTGGCCAGGCCCAGAGTTTAAGGCAAAAAATAAAAGGATAAAAAAATATATCATTGTTGTAATTACCTTCAACATGCGATGTGAAACCATAGCTTCTATTATTGATGATCCTCTTGTATGCCCTTCCTGTGGTTGTACCTGCACTATCTGTGTATCTTATCTGAGTACATTGGAAACCGTGTATACAGGTATTAGAACTAGGAAACTGAAAGGGAATACCAAAATAGAGAGACACAGGGTAAAAAAGACAAACGATTACAAAAGCAATACTTGCAAAACTCTTCAGTGTAAATCTACTGAACAACTCATGGGGGGAAAGGGAAAGGAGGAGGAGGGAGGGGGGAATGAGGAAGGAGGTAACAAACAGTACAAGAAATGTATCCAATGCCTAATGTATGAAACTGTAACCGATCTGTATATCAGTTTGACAATAAAAATTTTAAAAAATAATAAAAGTACTGAAAGCCTCCTACATACAAATTTTTTTGTTTTTATTTATTTATTGCCAACGTGATGTGCATAGGGATTACGGTTTCATATGTAAGGCAGTGAATACATTTCTTATCAAACTTGTTACCTCCTCCCTCATTTTTCTACCACCTTCCCTCCTCTCCAATTCCCTCTCCCACCCTCAAGTTATACACTTGGTTTATAGCATATTGTCTCCTAAGTATTGCTGTTTCACTGGTTTGCCTTTTACCCTTTGTCTCTCCATTTTGATGTTCCCTTTCCCTTCCCTAATTCTGATAAATGTATGTGCAATACCCATGGTACCAGTATCAGTTACAATGACATCATGGGTAAAACCATGGGGAAGAAAGGCAAGAGAAAAAGGCATAATTTCACAGGTACATTGAAAATAACAACAATAATAAACCACTTAGTTCTTGGAGTTCATTTCACTTAGCATCATCTTATGTGTTCATATGTACACAGCTATTGAGCTATTGTGATCTTTTACTAGGACTATCTTAGACATGTACTGATTATTACCAATGAGGGAAACCATACAGTCTATGTTTCTTTGGGTCTGGCTCATTTCACTTAATATGATTTTTCCAAGTCTTTCCACTTCCTTACAAATGAGGCAATGTCATTCTTTCTGATGGAAGCATAGAATTCCATTGTGAATATGTACCAAATTCTCTTGACTCATTCATCTACTGAGGCACATCTGGGTTGGTTCCATATTTTATCAATGGTAAATTGTGTGATGAACACAGTTGTGCTGTTAGCTTTAGGGTAGTCTTGCTTGTAATCCTTTTTGTAAATGCCCAAAAGCAAGGTTGCTGGATCAAAGGGGAGCTCTGTGTTTAGCCTTCTGAGGAACCTCCACACTGCTTTCCAGAGTGGTTGAACAAGTTTACACTCCCACCAACAGTGTAGTAGGGTTCCCTTTTGGCCACATCCCTGCCAGCATCTGTTGTTATTAGTTTTGATAATGGCCATTCTTACCAGGTTGAGGTAAAAGAACAGGCCTGAGGACAATGAAATAGAACCGAAGACCCAGATAAGAACCTGCAGACCTATGGCCAATTAATCTTTGATCAAGGAGATAAAAAAAAATAGGATGGAAGAAAGACAGCCTCTTCAACAAATTGCGCTGGCAAAACTGGTTAAACACCTGTAAAAAAACTAAAGCTAGGTCCTTATATATCACCCTCACCAGAATCAATTCCAAATGGATCAAAGACCTCGAGATAAAAGCGATACCCTGAAAACATTGCAGGAAGGAATAGGAGAAACACGGACTCCTTGGCAAAAGTCAAAACTTTATTAATAAAGGCCCAGAAACACAACAAATCAAAGAAAGGTTGGACAAATGGGGTTCCATCAAACTGCAGAGCTTCTACATGGCAAAAGACATAGATTGCAAGATAAATAGAAAGCCCTCAGATTGGGAGAAAGTATGGCCATACAACAGACAAGGGTCTCATATCTAAAATATACTTAGAACTCAAAAAATTAAGTTCCCCAAAACAAATCCTCAAAGAAACAACTGACCCATTAATAAATGAGCTAAAGACTTAAAGAGAGACTTCTCTGAAGAGGAAGTGAGAATGGCCAAGAGGCACATGAAGAAGTGTCATAAAAGAAATACTAATTACTATATTAAATATTTCACCTTATAATTTTAAATCAGACTTCATTTCTAGAAATTTACTTCATTTTTAAGTCTCACTTTGCTCACCAGTAAAATTGGAGCAAACATGTAAGTGGACATATAAGAGATCAGAATGACAAGTTATATTTTCTGGCTCAGCCCCCATCTCAGCTCTGTAAACATTCATGACAGTATTCTGTTCTTTGCTTTTCTGCTCCTCTGAGAATCTCAAGCTGGAATCACACTTTCAACTGCATCTCTGCTGGCTATAAGACAGAGACCCACTCTGTAAAAGATAAATTGAAGCTTTCACCTAAAAGTACACTGGAAGCTGCCAAGGGAGAAGACTTACCAAAGAAAGGCCATCAAGATGGCATTCATTTTTCCCATCTGCACTTGTGATTGAGAAAAATGTGTTCTTTAATACAACCTGATATTTGAAAAGAAAATGGCAAAATGAGGTCCCTTCTCTTTATCATTTCCATTATGTCATTGGGGGCATATGTGATCTAAAACATTTTCATTCATACCAATTGGTAGAGTGTGTCCAGTTGAACATGTGGTCCCCTTGTAGTACAGAAAAAGTGCTGAGATTGAGGTTTACATATATATAGCTGTATACAATTTGCTATGGAATTGGGGAATGCAAAAATAAAAAATAAATAAGCCAGGGTCACTAGCATCTTTCATTTTAGCCAAAGGCAATAGGTCCTATCTTCCGGTTTTCATTATTAGCCCTCTTCAAAAGGCAACCTGTTGCCTTGGTTTGGGGGATGGGGGTGTTTCGGGCCTTCTATGCTTTTTTTTCAAGCTCTGAGGACCAAACTTAGGTCTTGTACTTTCCGGGCAAGTGCACTTCCACTGAGCTAAATCCCCAAGCCCTCAAAAGGCGGTCATTCTTCTGTGTATCTGTAGGTGTGTGTGTCATGCCTGTAGAGATATAGTTAGAAACTTCTGTATGAGTGTGCTAGACCAGCTAACTCCTTTGCTCACAAGTGCACAAATGTTTCCCATCAAATCAAGAATAAGTCTACAATGCAGCCTTGACTGTGCAGAGGTGAGGAACACCCAGTCTGAGGGTCATGTAAGTCCTGTGAAAGCATTTGGTACATGATGGTCAGTTCACAACTGAATCTTCATCCTCCACAATACGAAAAGGGAAAAATCTTGTCCATGAAACAGTTTCTGTTACAGTCATTTGTGTCATAAAGCTTCTTGTCGTGAAAATGGAGAGACAAGGGATAAAAGACGAACCAATGCAACAGCAATACTTACAAAACTATATGCTGTAAACCAACTGTACAACCCATGGGGGGAGGAGGGAAATAGGGAGCAGGGAAGGTGGGAGAAAAATGAGGGAGGAGGTAACAAGTTGGTTAAGAAATGTACTCACTGCTTTATTATGAAACTGTAACTCCTCTGTACATCACTTTGACAATAAATAAATTAATTTTTTTAAAAGACTTTCTGACACCAGCTGGTTGATTGGCACTTAGCATAGCATCAAAATTGCTATTTGCCCAAATCTTGAACTTTTTTGGCTTGTTGCTATATTGCACTAATTTGTAAGTAAGTTATACATGTGTGGTTTTCCTTTGGTTATTTCATCATTTCTCTCTAATACTTTTTAACTTTCTGATGAATTCTCTTGTTTCAGTATCTTGGTGTGAAAATTGTGTGGTGTTTAGAAACTTTACTACTTATTAAATTTAGTTCATTACTTTGGTTTGGCCCCATATTGCACATATAATTATCCATTTTGAATCCAATAGCTCCTCAGGTCTTGCATCTTGCATAGAATTTTTGTGTGAAAACTGTTTAATGGAACAAAATTCTTATGTCTGGTAAAAAAGAAAGCTTCTTGTGGAATCCAAGTGGTTTGCAAGTATAATGTTGAGAAGAACAAGGATGATATTTAGACTCACTTGAATGTAAAACCTGACATCCTCATCTAATAATTTATACATAACTGGCAGGATTTTCAGGCATAAACTGGAAACACCAAGACCTAGCTTTAAAGCTATGAAATCAAAAGAAGCAGTATGTATGTATTTATGTATGTACATATGTATGTATGTATGTATGTATGTATGTATATACCCATCCCCATAGGAATGATAAAGAAAATCTATTTTCTGAATGTATCTTTTTTGGAACATACTAAAAGTAATCAAGTTCATAATTCAGTCATCTCTCTCCACCTCCACTTCCTGTTCTTGGGAATTTTTTTCTTTTGGCCAGTCCTGGGGCTTGAACTCAGGCATCCTAGCTTCTTTTTGCTCAAGGCTAACACTCTACCACTTGAGCCACAGCACCACTTCCAGTTTTTTCTGTTTATGTGGTGCTGAGGAATCAAACTCAGAACGTCACACAAGCAAGCAAGCACTCTACCACTAAGCCATATTCCCAGCCTTGAAAGACAGAATTTCTAAGGAATAAAGTCTTTTCTCTTCACATACATGACTGATTGAAATGGAATGGGATGGGAAATACTGAATTAGGCACCCACACAAGCTGTTTAATAAACTGTTCAATATGTATTTCTCCACCTGTCACATTGTCTCCCAGAAATGAGCCTTCTTTAAAAGAAGCTCTGGGTTCCTCTTGTTCCCATTTCCCATCCCTACATTTTCAGGTGGGATGTTAATCTGAATAGGGAAAACTCCAGGAGAATTAAACATGGCACAGAATTTCTTTTTTTTTTTCTTGCCAGTCCTGAGGCTTGAACTCAGGGCCTGAGCTTCTTTTTTTTTCCCTGGCTTCTTTTCACTCAAGGCTAACATTCTACCACTTGAGCCACAGCACCACTTCCAGCTTTTTCTGTTTATGTGGTACTGAAGAATCCAACACAGGGCTTCATGCATGCTAGGCAAGCACTCTACCACTAAACCACATTCCCAGCCCTCTTGGGAATTTTGTAGCCACTCAAGACTCCCTCATGGTTCTTGCTCAAATTCCTATTACTCTCTTTCTTTCACCTCTATATTGTTTCATTTTATTTTCATGTGCTCTCTATTTTCTCTCTCCAAGCTCTCCCTTCTTTTGTCTCTGCCACCCCCTTACACTTAACAAAAGGAATTAATTCAACTACCAAAACCAAAATATATCAAGCAAACATTTTTAGTTTGCTAATATACAGGGATAGTAACATTAGAAATACACTTTACCCTTCAGACTAAGGACCAGGGGAGGGTGATACATGTTTAAATTATTCCACTAATGAACAAACAGTGGAACTAGAATCAAAATTCCAGTTTTAATCCAAGAACATGCTGAGCTCAAGTCTGAAAACCCAGCTGCCTAACAAAAATCAGAATCATTTGAGATCAGATCCCACTGATGCAGGAAGGAGGATGTTTAAAACATTTAGATCCTTGACACCCTTTTTGAGGCGATCTAAGTAAAAGAAAATGAGACATGTTCACATACATATTTTTAACTCTTTTCAACCAATGGCCTCCAGAAAGAGAACTCAGTGGTAGTGTTTGATTTAGTTGCAATCAGCTTGTTGCCATGTTATCTGTGTTTTCAAAGGGCAAGTAATGTCTATCTGTTCTAGCAGTCGTGTGATATGCCAATTCGGTGAAGTTTATCATGTCTCTAATAGCAGTGAGCCCCAGAAATGGTACAGAGCAATTTCCTACTTTCATTTCCTCAGCACTTGAGAAAAATCTGGGGGCAATATTTTAGTCTGAGGCAATATTTCTTAATGTTTTCATGCCTCAAAATTTCTACTTAATTCTCTTCTTGACTCTGCTTTCAAAGCTGAAAGCAGAGTCAAGCATTCTGCAGCTCTGTTCCCAAAAGGAAAAGAAAAAGGTCAGAGTACTAAGCAAGGAGCTCAGCGTTGGAAGTGAGACAGTAAATCAACTCCATCACAGGGCAATTACTGGCTGGAAAAAAAAATAGAACTATTTTCTCCGTCTTTTCATCCAGTTCAGATTTGTCTGCAAAATTGACTTCAGCGTAAATTTAGTCCTTTTGATGCTGTAATCTTTCTTATTTTGCTAACATTTCTTCGCATCTTTATCAAGGTTGAAGTTTATATAGTGCCAATTTTGGAAACTATTAATGTTCAGGGGAGCCCCTCCTAATTCCTTCACATCTACAGTCTCATATGCTCTGCACACATTACTAACTATCATGACATGGCACAGACTATCCTTTTACCTTGAAGTAACAATCATCTTTCAAAGTCACTTGAATTTTACTCCAGTGGCTCTCATAATTCATTTAGCCCACATGAGTTCATATGTAAACTTCTGTTTTGAAACCATCCACATTTGAACATAATAATTCAAACAATTCCCTTGTTGATTAATATTGAGAAGCCACTGAATCACCGACACACATTTTATTTTCCTTTCTCTGGAGATATTAGAATCTAACATTTGCCTTTTGACTGACAACCAAAATTAACCCTAGATCTTAAACCTCCACTTGAAGTTCAATGTTAAAGCAATCATTGCCTAATCATTCATCCCTATTACAAACCTAAAAGTCACAATGATGTCTGACTTTACAGACCCAAGTGGTTGCACAATATGGAGATTGCTAGTCTTTTATATTGCCTCGTCTCTCTGATGCCACAAATGTTGGAGTGACACATTAAGTAAAGAAAGAATTGTAATATGAAGGTAGTGAGAAGAGATGTAAGAAAAAATGAAGGCAAGGGAAAGGAGGGGTAAGAGCAAACAGTTCCATGTGCTTATTCTGTCTTCCTAAATCCCCATCTACTGCTCTTTGCTAATGTGCTTCTTGCTACCTAAATTTTAAACTAATTTTTATGAAGAACTCATTAACTCTTAGCAAAAACACTCTTCATATATTATTATATTGGATGCCACAATTCAGAACTTTTAGATTATATGTAGGGATTTTTGTTGCTTTGGTTTGCTGTACTGAGAATTAAACCCAGGACCTTGAACATGCTAGTCCAACACTACTTCTAGCCCTGTAATTCATGTAAGTAGCCACTGGCTCTGAGGAAAGTCAAATTTCCTAAGGTCCCCCAGCGCTGGGTTTGAATTAAAGCCCTCTGCCTCTCAAATATTCCCCCCTATACTGTTATTTTAGATCTACCGCCTTATTAGCTGTACTAAGAGCAAAATCACAGATGCTCCTACCCCAACCCAATAAACGATGTTGTGCATTTCTGGGAAACATTTTTTAAATAACTTCAATAGAGAACATTACAAAAAAAGAGAAACCTTTCTGAATAAAGAAATTTTAAGCAAAATGGAAAAATCACCTGCGTATAAGTAGTTAGCTATATAAAGACAAGATTTTGGCAGGAAAAATCTGGCTCCTTATGTATCCACATTTCATGAGCTGCACTCAAAGACAAGAGTGAAGGGAAGTGAAGCATTCATAGGATTTATCAACAAAACTATAGATGTATTAAATTTTTACTAGAAATGATCTATTTATAGCATACAAATGTGTCATCTCTTCCTGAATATTTTACATTCTCATTTAGGAACTTGGGGAGAAAAAAAAAAAACAGCAGAAAATAATGACTGCAAATAGTCTGATTATCTTGACAACTGCCACACAGCCTCTTAAGCGTGACACGTCTGCAAACCTCTTCAACAGCCCCATGAAATTCGGAACATTGCTTGGTTCCACTACCTACAGGGAAATACAATTCTCGTCAGGAGTTACCTGCGGCTGATGCAGCTGACAAATGTTATCTAATCAAGTCTATAAGCATCCCAGACAGGTGCACCTCTCCCCCAGCCTAGGAAATCACCCTGAATAATTCATTATCTAATATGTTTCTCTAAGCCAACCTACCTGAGGAAAAACTTGTCACATTGTGCCACTCTTCATGTGGAAAAAAGAGGAAGGGCTTTAGAATTCTTATTAGAAATGTCACAGAATCCTTCATGCACACACACACACACACACACACACACACACACACACGGGATGTGTAGACCTTGCCACTCTGTAACCAATTTCCCTGCTGATTTCTACATTGATACTTCTAAGCTTATCCTGCTTCTAAGAATATCCTCTCCAATAGTTTCAAACCACAAGGCCCCTTCTCTTCTTGCTTTTTGACCATGTAGTGAATGGTTGGTGTGGCACCCCCCCACTCCTACAAAGACAGAATGACTCACCACAGACAGAAAGCTACAAGACCATGAATACAGACTTGAACCTCCAAAACTAAGTCAAAATAAATACTTCATTTTAGTGCTGAAAAACTGACAAATACGAGGTATACATGAAATATAAATGAATTTTGTTTAGACTTGGATCACACACACACACACACACACACACACACACACACACTGCTTCTCATTTCCAATATTTTGATAAAGAATATTCAACCTTTATTATATAGGGAAGATTCCACCATTTAGGTTTGGGCAGTACTGGGGACTTAACTCAAAAGTCTCACACTTGCTAAGCAGGTGCTCTACCACTTGAACCATGCCTCCAGATCTACATTTCAGTCTTATTATCCATAAAATGAGGACAAAATGCCTATTACCTTTAGTTATTCAGGAAGGGGAAGTCATAGGGCAAGTGAAGTAAGAGCTTCTATTCCCTGACTCCTTCACTATTTCATTCATTGGGTTATCCATTGACTTCACAAGCATTTATTGATTCCACATACCAAGCATTGTTACAGACCAGGTAGAAAAGCAGTGGCCAAGATTAACCAATACATCTCTGCCCACGAACTTTAACAACTCCAGGAAACACAGCATGTGTCCAAGAAATATTACCACAGCTATTATTCAAATAAGAGATGATAATGGGTACTTGTACAATATTAAATGATAAAACAGAAGGCAGTATGTTTTATATATTTCAAAAGAATATTCAAATTAATGCAATTAGTTCTATGATTGTAATTAATATGTTTATATGACCTATATTATAAGTTAAATACTTGGGCTTTTTCTGTCCATAAACCAAAAGGTAATATAGCTATGAAATCACAGAACCTGAGGAATGAAGGGGATCTTACAGAACACTGAACAAAATACCCTTGTTGTCAGATGAGCACTCCACAGACCTTCTATTAGACCTTCTATGTTGGCCCCTTCAGGTCAGGCATGTCATCATGTTTCTCAGTGCTGAGTCAGTGCCTTAAAAAATGTGTTTTCTGGGCTGGGGATATGGCCTAGTGGCAAGAGTGCTTGCCTCGTATACATGAGGCCCTGGGTTCGATTCCCCAGCACCACATATACAGAAAATGGCCAGAAGTGGCGCTGTGGCTCAAGTGGCAGAGTGCTAGCCTTGAGCAAAAGGAAGCCAGGGACAGTGCTCAGGCCCTGAGTCCAAGGCCCAGGACTGGCCAAAAAAACAAAAACAACCAAACAAAAAATGTGTTTTCTGTCAGGCACTGGTTACTCAAGTCTGTAATTCTAGCTACTCAGGAGACTGAGATTGGAGGATCACAATTCAGAGCCAGGGCAGGCAGAAAAGTCTCTGAGATTCTTATCTCCGATTAACCACCAGAAAACTTTAAGTGGTGGGTGCTGTGGCTCAAAGTAGTAGAGTGCTAGTGTTGGCTGAAGCCCAGAGCCAGCACCCAGGCCCAGAGTTCTAGCCCCACAACTGACAGGCACCAGTGGCTCACTCCTGTAATCCTAGCTATTTAAGAGGCTGAGCTCTGAAGATCATGGTTCGAAGCCAGCCTGGGTGGGAAAGTCCATAAAACTCATCTCCAATAAACTACTCAGAAAAAGTTGAAAGTGGCTCTTTGGCTCAAGTGGTAGAGTGTCAGTCTTGAACATAAAGAGGCTCAAGGACACTGCCCAGGCCCTGAGAATAAATGAAAAAAGAAAAGTGTGTAAATAAAACTCAGTAGTAGCCTTTGGTCAGGGACTACATTCTGACTATTAGGCTATAAAATGGGCAGCCTTTCAATATGATATTTCAAAGCATGACCGTAAGTCTATAAATATCTCATCTCCTCTGAAATAGCACCATACATAAGCACAGTAAGTATTAAATAGATTTTATAACAAATAAGTCTCTTTTCAACATAAATTAATAAATTTCCTTTTCACATTATTTTTAGCTATCTACGTCCTTAGCCTTTACTTAATGATGATGCACTTGATTAAATAAAATGAAAGAAAAATGAAAGTTCTTTCAGACATTAAAATGAATAATGAGTTTAGACTTAATCCAAAAGCAATTTGACTTTAAACATTCATATGAAATTAAATGAGCCATTGAATTTGCTATATAAGCAAGCATTAATCTTATCAAGCTATGAAAACTAGAAAGTTATACAGTGACCCATTAATTTCAGAGCCTAATACAAGGTCTGTTTAATGCCTACACTCCATTAAAAAGTCTTATTCCACAATATAAGTGCTTTTTCATAAAAGTTTAAACCCCAATTCATTTTTTTACTGCTCCAATCATGTGATAATCTACTCTGACAAGATTATGGCTGCAAATATAAGCATAGTATGTAATGTTATGTGAAACAAATTTTGCTTAGGGTTGGCTTAAAGAAAAGAGGACATTTTTATCACTGGCAGGAATGTGGGAATACTCTGTTATTTAGCAGCAAAATTTCACAGATTCACACAAGCCAAGACTATTATTCCAATACACAGGAATCATATGGGCTAAGCATATATGCAATTGATGTTTGTAATCAAATAATATGTTTATTTTTACATTTAAAATATTCATCCATAAAGCCTGTAATCCTACCTACTCAGGAGACTGAAATCTGAGGATTCACAGTCCATGAACCTCTTACTTCCAACTATTACCTGACTGTCACTAAACAAAAATGGAGCTGTAGCTCAAGCGGTACAGTGTAAACCTTGACCAAAAAAGCTCAGAGAAAGTGCCCAGGCCCTGAGTTCAAGCCCCAGTACTGGCACCAAAAATGTAATTAATTAATTAATTATCCATATAAAAGGTGAATGGAAGCCAAACATCTATAGCTCACACCTGTAATCCTAGCTCTTCAGAAGGCTCAGATTTGAGGATTGCAGTTCAAAGCCAGCCCAGGCAAGAAAGCAAAAAAGGGGGTGGGAATGTGGCTTAGGGGTAGAGTGCTTGCCTAGCATGCATGAAGCCCTGAGTTCGATTCCTCAGCACCACATAAACAGAAAAAAACTGGAAGTGGGCAATGTGCTCAAGTGGTAGAGTGCTAGCCTTGAGCAAAAAGAAGCCAGGGACAGTGCTCAGGCCCTGAGTCCAAGCCTTAGGACTGGCAAAAAAAAAAAAAGAAAGAAAGTCTATGAGACTCATCTCTAATTAATCACCAAAAAAGCCAGAAGTAGAACTGTGGCTTAAGTGGTAGAGAACTAGCCTTGAGCAAAAAAGCTCAGGGACAGTACTCAGGGCCTGAGTTTTCAAGCACCAGGAACAATACACACACACACACACACACACACACAGAGTGAATGGTAATTTTATGTCTTAATCCTCAGATCCATGTGTAAACATCCAAGTTTGTAAATGTAGTTGAATACAAAGAAATTTTAAGGAGTCTGGGAATATGACCTAGTGGTAAAGTGCTCGCCTCATACACATGAAGCCCTGGGTTCGATTCCTCAGCACCACGTATATAGAAAAAGCCGGAAGTGGTGCTGGGGCTCAAGTGGGAGAGTGCCAGCCTTGAGCACAAAGAAGCCAGGGACAGTGCTCAGGCCCTGAGTTCAAGCCTCAGGACTGGCAAAAAAAAAAAGAAAAAGAAATTTTAAGACTACATGTAACAGAAGGGAGAAAGGAAAAGGTGGAAGTGAATAAGATTAAACTACATTATAAACATGTTTGAAAATAGTATGATCAAACCTACCAAAAAAGGAAGGTAAGTGGAAAGAGGTTAAGAAAGAGAAATATAGACAGGGTAAATTTATATTATATGCATGTATGTAAATACCACAATGAAATCTCATTATAAAATTGATGCTAATGGAAAAATATTTTTAAAGTATTATCATCAACAATTTAATGTTCATTGGGATATATCTTCTTTAAGAACATGCACATACATACACATTAACTTTGTTTATCCACTAGAAATTTACCAGGCTGACAAAAAGGTAAGTACAACTATATTGCTAATAATACCTCTCTTTTGCCCTTAGTTCTTCCATTTGTAAAGGAGGTAGTTCCATCTACCTGTGAGTTACAATTAGTATCCAAATGCATATTATATGTTTACGTAGTTTATGAGCTCTAACATATCACACAGCCTATTTGTCAATATTCTCATTAACTTAATATTTATTGAGAAGTATCTTTCTAGAAACACACACATGCCCATACATTAACTTTATTAATCCACCACAAATTTACCAGGCTGAAGAAAATCTAAGTATAACTACAAGCCTAAGAATTTTTTGCCTAACAAAATTCCCAGCAACAAGACATGTTGCCAGAAATGAACTGGCCCCTTATTTAATATTGACAGGACTGTGTTGTTATGACTCCAACAGAAACCAGGAAGTAACCAAAAGAGCCATGTTAATTTCAAGCTTCATTAGAACTTGGGCAATCATACCTATGCAGAACACCTGAGAGAAGGCCACATCTAGCCAAAAGCACATTCACCATTAACCAATTTAATGCAGAAAGTTTTGCTATAATTCTACCCTTCTATGAGATTCTTTTTTTGTTGTTGTTCTTATTTTTATCTTATTATAAACGTGATGGAAAGAGGGATTAAAGTTACATAACTAAGGAAATGAGTACGATTCTTGTCAAACATTGTTACCCCCTCCCTCATTTTCTCTGGTTTGCCCTCTCCCTCTTTTCCCCTCTCCCCAGTTGTAAAGTTCATTTACAACATAGTGTCTTGTGAGTATCATTGCTGCATTGATCCACCCTTTGCCCTTTGTTTCACCACTTCTATGATCCCCTTCCCTTGTCCAAATCAGATAAATTTATGTACAAGATAAAGGGTAGCAAAATCAAATCAGTGACAACAGGAGACATTCTTTAGCAATTCAATCTTGCATTTTATCCCAAATTAAGATGATCACAGTATCAACCAAACTTTTTGATAAATGTGACAGATATGTTTATAGAAGTTGACCAACAGATAGACTGACCATACAAGATAGTTGTTTCTACTTGTTTCTAAGCTAAGCTGTGGAAAATTCCATTCTTCAGTTTACAACAAATCTGTGATTTCTTAAAAGCATAGCCTCTGAGAAAATGTACTTTTAATCAATAAAGCTTAAACTGAACAGTCCTTGAAGGCAACTCATTAAACTTAACATATTTAGGATAAAACAACTTCCTTAATGTGGAAAATTAAAGCTAAATAACAAGGCGAAATCATGAGGAAATTTAGATATTTTTCATTAGTCTTTCTTAAGGGCATTATAAATTATGTATTTTAAGTATAACTATTAAAGTCACTTTTTTGCAAGCCATTAAACTCTTAGGTTAAAGGTATTCTGCATAAAGAGTATCATAAATTATAGTCAGATAGAAGTAAGATGTTCTGGTTGCTACTAAAAAGTAGGATGATTATAGATTATAATGATGTACTGTGTATTTTAAAAGGCTAGAAAAAGTATTTCAAATGTTTTCACCATATAGAAATGATAAATGTGAAGAAAGATGTTTAACTGCACTTAAGTATTATGCAATGTGTAAATTATTGAAGCATACTATGGCACCCAATAAGTATGTACAATTTTGTTTTTAGAATATCATTTTAAAATAAATTTAACTTTAAAATAAGGTTAAATATGTGCAAGCTTATGTTTTATGAACCTATTAAACATAAATTTAACTTATATGAAAAGTATGTTAATCCAAGACTACATACTCAAGGATGCTTGGGGAAAATGCTTGTGTGGTAGAAAATAAGGAGCCAGAAAGCCTAAAAAAATCACCAAATCACTAGACAATCTGATCTTAAATTAAGGAGCATGGAGGAGATGTGGGCTTCATGCATCCTAGAGAGTATGAAATCATAACATTTCTGGGTAAAGCCACCATCAGAAGACTTCAAGTATCCTCAGAATGCCTTGGTACCCTTGCCTCACTCATTCACTGGATACAAGCAACTGGTGGGAGGTATCAGCTGGACACAAGCTACTGTAAATTTCAGGGAGCCATTGGTCAATTACATATGGAGATCTGCAAAGCACAATCTCAGGCTGCCACAGGAGATTTTTTAAAAACCCACAGGTTTCCACTTCTTTAATGTTCCTCTTTTTGTTTTTCTGACATGATGATAAATCCAGAAAGTGTATGCGAAGTAGTTATTAAGTAGAGGAAATATCCTCACTACTCCATGTTTTCAGCTACTGCATTTGATCGTACCTGTTTTTTTAAACAATGGTGATAGAGCAAAACAACATTTCCTAGCTCCTTTGCAAGGAAAATGGACCATTAAAATATTTTCCCAACATCCAAGATAAAAACTTACCTATGTTTATTAATAGGCAGAATAATTATTGCATTACACAGTAACTTCACATAGGTCTGACTCACTCCTCGATACTTGACTGAGGGTTTGTCATCCCAGGGGCTCCTCATCTTGCTGTGTGAAAGTTATTTATGTTTGTGTATATTAATTGTACAAAACAGTAGATTTTGTTATGACATTTTCTGTCAAGGACTCTAATCTCCCTGTAATGGTTCCTTTACACATAGCCAAGCTTTGCTTAGGGAGATCAGTAGTTCCTGACAATTTTCATACATGTATGTATATAAGGTAGTTTGATTGTATTTACCTCACCCTAATACTCATGTTTACCCCTCTAGCCCCTCCTGTTTGTCCCCTTCATATTCCTAAATAGCCCCCTTCTATTTTCTTTTGTTGTTGTTGTTGTTGTTGTTGTTTTCAAATGTTTATTATCAAACTGATGTACAGAGAGGTTACAGTTTCATACGTTAGGCATTGGGTACATTTCTTGTACTGTTTGTTACCTTGTCCCTCATACCCCTGCCCTCCTCCCCCTTTCCCTTCCCCCCCCCCCGGAGGTGTTCAGTTCACTTACACCAAACAGTTTTGCAAGTATTGCTTTTGTAGTTGTTTGTCTTTTTTTACCCTGTGTCTCTCAATGATGGTATTCCCTTACAATTTCCTGCATCCAATACCAGTATACACGGTTTCCAATATACTCAGATAAGATTACAGAGATAGTGTAGGTACAACCACAGGAAGGTGATACAAGAACATCATCAATAATAGAAGCTACAGATACACATGGGACGTTGAAAGTAGTTACAACTGTGATATAACAATTGTTTCCATAACATGGAGTTCATTTCACTTAGCATCATCTTATGTGTTCATAAGGGTATAACTATTGGGCCTTGTGATGCTCTGCTATGACTTGCCTAAACCTGTACTAATTATTCCCAATAAGGGAGACCATAGAGTCCATGTTTCTTTGGGTCTGGCTCACTTCACTTAGTATAACTTTTTCCAAGTCCTTCCATTTCCTTACAAATGGGGCAATGTCATTCTTTCTGATAGAGGCATAAAATTCCATCGTGTATATGTACCACATTTTCCTGATCCATTCATCTACTGAGGGGCATCTGGGTTGGTTCCAGATTCTCCCCCCTTCTATTTTCATGTTAGGTTTTTAAATCCACATCTGACAGAAAACATGTGACACGTATTTCTGAGTATGACTTATTTTGTCAAACATGATCATCTTCATTTCCATCTATTTTCTTGCAAACAACATGATTTCATTCTTCTTAATGGTTGAGCATAAAAACTCAGGGATAGTGCCCAGGCTCTCAGTTCAAGCCCCTTAATTGGTGCACAGACGTGTGCATGTGCACACACACTCACACAGACAGAAAAAAATGTTATTTTGACAAGAGTTGATCTCTGATCCAACTAATAGTGTGCCGTGGTACTCTGTTTCTATTTAACAGTTCTCATGTTCCCTCTATGGGAAACCTTAAAGAAGGAGTTTCCTGGAGATATAATTCTACTTTAGTACTACTAATCAAACTACAATGTTATATCACTCAAGCCTAAGTAATTTACAAATATACCTGGAAATTACTAATACAACATAAATATCCCAGTCCATAGTAAATATGTAAATGTTACATACTTGAAACCCTTTCAGAGCCAGGTCAACTTGAATACACACTAATACAATGTGAGGATTCCTATCATTTTGATAAATAAGTTATTTGAAATTATAATTCATTTTTGATGTCTTCATCTTTGGAAATTATGATTGAAAATATCTGTGTCTAATCAGCAGAACTTTCAAAGCCAATCAGTGAAAGGTTAATATTTAAATATGTTTATCCTCCAAACCAGGTGTTCTCATTGACATACTATACTCTGATTCACAAATGTAAGATCAATATAAAATTGTAGGTCTTGAGAGAAGGGAGAATTTAGAGTAGCAAATGTGCATGATTATAAATACAAAGTTTGCATAGTAAAGCAAAGTCTTACCCTGGACCTTTTTCACAGGATACCCATAGTTGTTATTTTGTATGGCTTTTATGAATTTTGTGAATACACCCACACACACATGTGCATATGCAATTTATTCATAACACTATTCCTGTGTTAGTCATTTCAATGGCTGTTATCCTTTGTGACACAGCTGCAAATACCCTAGTCCTTACAACTAAACTAGCTTTTTCAGACCTATCTATCTACCTGATGCCATACAACTTGAGTTCTAGCCAACAAAATATGTATTTAAATGTGTATGTGCCACTTCCATGCACAGGCCCAAATCCCAGTATTGGTTCTGAGGAGGCAGGAGTAGGATGAATCCTGATATGCATTATTTGCCAATTTCTGATTTCAATACTCTCTCTTCTGGGCTGATTTCAGTCTGTCAACATGTCATTAAGCAGGAAGTTGGGAGAGATTAAATAGGTAGTATTTCTTCCATATAGTTATTAGAATAGCTGTAGAAAACCTCAAGAACATAGATAATAATAAAACCTAGCAATATATTAGGAATGCATTAGTTTTGTTTCTAAGTATGATTTGTTTAATGAAAAGTTTACATAATTTAGTTTTCATAATGGTCATATTTAAAATCCAGCTCACAAAGTTCCTAAAAATTTAGCATTAAGTTCTCACAAACCATTGTGGGCCACCTTTAACATATCATAACTCAAGTTTCCACACAACTCCACACTCTCATTCTTTTTTTGTGCCTTAACCAGTTGCTTAGAATTCTGTATAAGTTCATGGACCTGAAGAACCTATGAAGAAGTCTGGGACCCTGAGAATCCCTTCTCCTGATTCTGCTATTCCCACAAAAAAAGCTGCATTGAAAGTAAGAAACCATTGATGTGTTAAGCTATTTGATTGTCATATATTTATTGTCAAGGCTGCTATTTTTTAAACAAACAAATCAATCTTCTAAATCAGTTATTTCTACCTTTGGTAAATCATGAAACTCAAGTTGAAAATCTTTAATGAAATACAGATTACTAGCTGCCTGGTGACTAAGAATCTCTAAGAGTTTGGAGTTGAAAAGGCTCCCTCTCTCATCATTAGCCAGGTTTGGGAAACACTGAGCCAGTTCATCACATTAAGTCTATAGAAGAAAGAAGATATTTGATAGGTATAAAGGGAAGTGGGCCTATGAAAGGATTGGTATGTTCAAGATCAACAAGATGCTTGCTGAGTTACAAGTAGAGGACAATGAAAAAAGATGGAAAGATTAAAAGGTCTACCTGCTTGTGGCAACATTAGCATCAGCATCACCTGGGAGTTGTTAGAAATAAAACATTCCTAGACTCTACCCCTGACCAGAATATGCATCCTAACCAGACTCCATGTGATTAATATGCACATGAAAGTTTGAAGGCAGGGGAGTTAATAGATACCCCCATACAAAGACTCTGGGACTCAAGAGAGAAGCTAGGAGAAGAACATTAGATATTACAAGCACAAACAAAATCCACAAGTAGTCATCATGGGGAAAATTGTAAGGTATTCAGTTTAGTATTATTTTCATCTTTTATTACATATGAAGCATATACTGTAATATTTTCAGTGCTTACAGTCGCCAAAGGTTTTACACTAGCTTTTTGTTATGTCTAGGATTCTGAAATTTAGTTGGTAGAAAATGAGAGGTCATTAAGTCAGAGAATGGCATGGTTAAATATGAACTATCAGACCTTCCTTCAGGTGTGTCAGACTGATAAGAATGATGCTTAGACCGCTTCCGGGAAGATGGCGGAGGAGCAGCAGAGCCCTAGCTGAGCTCCCTCCGACATCGCAGTTTTCTCACCCCATAGAAACTTTTACTCCTAGAAAGACAGCCAGAGTAAGTTCTAACAGTACAGGGATTCTGGCCAGGAAGGAAAAATCCACTTTGCTCGTCTGAAAACACAGATTTGAGCTCCGGGCGGCGTTCCACCGCCACGCCAGTGCCGGCGCCAGCACAGCACCCGGCACAGCGCCCGGCACAGCAACCTGCACTCCGCACAGCTAAAGCACACAGCGGAGACCAGCGAGAAATACTCCAGACGACGGCTTAGCACGGACGACCTGAAATCGCAGACAAAGCGTGAGTACCCCAAGAAAGATATTCTCACTCGCGCCCACAGAGCAGCTTCTGGAAGGCAGCCCTTCCCCCACCGCCAGAGCAAAGTGCCATCTTTGCCACTGGCATAGGGTCAGACCAGATTGGAACTAAAGCAGGCCTGGGGAAAGCAAGGTCAAAGGAGCCATCTTTGAAAAGGGCAAGAGGGACCCACCAGTGAGAGCCAGCTCCGCCCAGGAGAATGCCCCCTGCCCAGGCCGGAGGCATGTCCTGGGCCTCGGCTTAGCCAGAGGTGACCTGCCCTGCCCGCCGGAATTTCTAAATTTAAAGCGAAAGCGGCCAGCAGCTCCCGGCAGCACGGAAACACCAGACGGGGGAACAAACAGTTCCTGGGACAGGTAAACGGTCCCGTCACAGAGGAAGCCCAATTCCCAGCCCATAACGGAGCTGCATTCCATAGCCACCTCCGCCTTGGAGGCCGCCTCCCCCAGGCAAGCAACTCTCAGCTGGGTAAAACAGCCCAGAGGCGCCCCGCCCTCCTGAGTCCACAGCCTATTCAAAGCCAGGCATCAAAGGCAGCGGCCCTACAGCAGACAGAGGAGCCACAGTTCCCGGGACTGCTCACGTCCCCAACTACAGAGGACGCCCAAGGTCTGCCTGCAAGCTGTGCAAACCACAGAGACCCAGGATTGCACCAACAGGGGAGAAGGGTCAGAACAGATCCACCCCTTGCAAACTGAAATCAAGTCAAACCAGCCAATCAGGAAAATAGACTGCAGACCAACTCAAGGAAACCAGAGACTGAGGAAAGACTACCCAAACAAGGAGGACTCCATTTTTTTTTCTTTTCAATCATTTTTTAAACTTTTTTTTTATTTCTTTTTAATTTTTTCACTTCTGAAACATCATTGGTTTTTTGTTTGTTTGTTTGTTTTCCATTTTTACCAGTTTGTTTTATCAAGTTTTTTTTGGTTTGATAGTTTGGATTGTTCCTTTAATGTTTTTTTTTCTTTTTTCCTTTTTATTTTTTTTTTCATTTTTAAATAATTTTTCTCTGTTTTGTGCATCTGTCTTCCAGTATTTTTACTTTACTTCTCTCTTTGCATTCTCTTTCTTTAAAAATTACTTTCCCAGAATGACATTGCCCCATTTGTAAGGAAATGGAAGGACTTGGAAAAAATTATACTAAGTGAAGTGAGCCAGACCCAAAGAAACATGGACTCTATGGTCTCCCTTATTGGGAATAATTAGCACAGGTTTAGGCAAGTCACAGCAGAGGATCACAAGAGCCCAATAGCTACACCCTTATGATCACATAAGATGATGCTAAGTGAAATTAACTCCATTTTATGGAAATGATTGTTATATCACAGTTGTAAATACTTTCAACAACCCATGTGTATCTGTAGTTTCTACTATTGATGATGTTCTTGTATCACCTTCTTGTGATTGTATCTACACTATCTCTGTAATCTTATCTGAGTGTATGGGAAACAGTGTGTACTGGTATTAGAATTAGGAAATTCAAAGGGAATACCAAAATTGAGAGACAAAGGGTAAAATAAGAGAAACAACAACAAAAGCAATACTTGCAAAACTGTTTGGTGTAAGTGAACTGAACACCGCAGGGGGGGAAAGGAGGAGGGGGGAGGGGGGCATGAGGGACAAGGTAACAAACAGTACAAGAAATGTATCCAATGCCTAACGTATGAAACTAACCTCTCTGTACATCAGTTTTATAATAAAAACTTAAAAAAATAAAAATGAAAAAAAATTACTTTCCTATGAATAATACCTCCACTCTTTTCTGCTAACTCTCCATTGTCTATCATTTTAACCTTGTTCTTTCTACTGATTCTACTCTTCTCCACAATTCCACGTCACTGAAACTAAACCAAATCACCCCCCCCCCAAATACATTTTACTCTATTCTCTTTACTACCTCCAACTTACCCTCCTGACTTACTGCCTAGACCTCCATGTTCCATTGACTTCTGGTTATTGGATAGAGGGTATCCCAGCTTAATCCAAGTGAATCAAAGGGGTTCATAGAGAAAGCCAGTCCCAAAAGAACTTAATATAAAAACAAGAATTGCGTATAGGGTTGTAACAGTAAATAAGTTACTACTGAATACAGGGCCCAGGAACGGTTGTTATATTGAATTGTATTCTTTAGAAACACCAAATCTAATTTTATAGACAGGTATAAAAGGTATCTGTATGTAATTGTGAACTTGTAAGAGTTACACAACAGTGCTTGGTAAGGGCTGCTTTGGGTCTTAAACGGTGCTCACAGGTGCTGGTAGACTGGCATTCCCAATCCAAATGGGCAGAAGGAACACAAGAAAGATGGCAAACAATGAAGTCTTATCCCCCACTCAAAACAAGCAGGAAGCAGAGCAGTCAATCAAAGACATAGAAGAGAACCCCCAAAATGCTCTACAAAGTCTACTGATAAACATGATAAATGAAAAGTTTGAATCTCTTCAGTCAATTATTCTAGAGCGTGAGGAGGCAAAGCAAAAATTAATGAAGAATTTCATGGCATCCACAAATAGAAAGATAAATGAACTTCAAGAGTCAAATGAAAAGATAGCTACCCAGCTTAAAGATTTGAGAGACAACAATCAAAACCAAAGTAATGAAGTTAATGAAGTAAAGAAGTCCATACAAGACCTAAGAAATGACATGGAAATCATCAGGAAAGACCAGTCAGAAGGAAAAGAGATTCGAAATCAAGTAGCTAGCCTACAGTCCCGACTAACTGAAGCAGAGGATCGAATCTCAGGAGCTGAAGATTCCTTAGATTCTATGGAGAAAGATCAAAAATCAATACAAATCCAGTCCAATCAACAAAACAGATTGCTACAGAAGATTCAAGACACAATCAGGAAGCCCAATTTAAGGATAATAGGTATTGAGGAAAACTTGGTGAAAGAGGTTAATGGGATAGGCAATCTATTTAACAGAATATTAGCTGAGAACTTCCCAAATATCCAGAAGGAAAGGCCTATACAGATACAAGAAGCATTTAGAACCCCAAACCGACCAGAACAGAATAGGACATCCCACCGACACATTGTGATCAAAACAGGATCAGTAGAGCACAAGGAAAGAATCCTTAAAGCTATTAGGGAGAAGAAAACAATCTCATATAAAGGAAAAGCAATCAGAATTACCCCAGACTTCTCAGCAGAGACCATGAAAGCAAGGAGAGCCTGGAATGAGGTATACCAAACACTAAATAAAAATAACTACCAACCAAGAATTCTGTACCCAGCCAAACTCTCATTCATAGCCGAAGGTCAAATAAAAGTCTTCCACAGTAAGGAAAAACTGAAACAATATATCTCCACCAAACCAGCTTTACAGAAAATCCTCAAACATGTACTATACAGGGAAAATAATCAAGAACCCAATACAGACAAAGAAATGAACCCTAAATAGTAAACATCAGATCAAGAAATGGGAAGACACAGCTTTAAACAAGATAGTGATAATGAAAGGAACAAATGATCATCTCTCAATCCTAACTCTCAACATTAATGGACTTAATTCTCCAATCAAACGACATAGGCTCATAAGTTGGATCAAAAATCAAGATCCATCTTTCTGCTGCCTCCAAGAGACACATCTATCCAGCAAAAGTAAACATCTTCTAAAAGTGAAAGGCTGGAATCAAATCTATCAAGCAAATGGCCCCCATATGCAGGCTGGAGTTGCAATCCTAGTATCAGACAAAATTGACTTCAAATTTAAAAAGGTAAGAAGAGACAAAGAAGGCTACTACATACTAGTAAAGGGATCTCTCCTACAGGAAGATATAACCATTCTAAATATCTACACACCAAATGCAGGAGCACCCAACTTCATCAAACAAACTCTACTGACTCTAAAAACACTCATAGACCCAAACACATTGATAGTTGGGGACTTTTAACACTCCACTATCACCTCTGGACAGATCAACATGACAAAAACTGAACAAAGAAACCACAGATCTTAATAATTGCATACCAACTAGACTTAACCGACATCTACAGAATATTCCACCCAGCAACAACAGAATACACATTCTTCTCCGCAGCACATGGGAGATTCTCCAAAATAGATCACATCTTAGGGCACAAAGAAAATCTGTACAAATTCAGAAGTATCAAAGCCATTCCTTGCATTCTCTCAGACCTCAATGGAATAAAATTAGAGCTCAACTCAAACAGCCACCACAGAAAATCCTACAATTCATGGAGACTAAACAACACACTGCTAAACCATCAGTGGGTCATTGAAGAAATTAAAACGGAAATTCAAATTTTTATGGAATTCAATCAAGTTGAGGACACAAAGTACCAGCTCCTTTGAGACGCAGCAAAGGCAGTACTCAGAGGAAAATTTATATCTCTGAGTGCATACACCAACAAACTGGAGAAACAGCAACTCAATAATTTAAGGAAGCACCTTAATTTCCTTTGGAGAGAACAGCAAGCCAAACCCCATCAATAGACAGAAGCAAATAATTAAAATCAAATCAGAATTAAATCAATTAGAGATGAAAAACCATCGAAAGAATCAACAAAACAAAGAGTTGGTTCTTTGAAAAAATCAACAAGATAGACAGACCCCTGGCAAACCTGACCAAAAAACGAAGGCAGCACACTCAAATAAACAAGATAAGAGATGAAACAGGTAACATCACCACAGAAACTACCAAAATTCAGACCATAATAAGGGACTACTTTGCAAACCTTTATGCCAACAAATTCAAGAACTTGGAAGAAATGGATGATTTCCTAGAAAAAATTGATATCCCCAAACTCAACCATGAAGATTTAAACCTTCTAAACAGACCCATATCCAGTATTGAAATAGAAACGGCAATAAATGGTCTCCCATCCAAGAAAAGCCCAGGTCCAGACGGATTCACTGCAGAATTCTACAAGGCCTTCAAAACAGAACTCACACCAATATTTCTCAAACTCTTCAATGAAATTGAAAGAGAACGTTCACTACCAGACTCATTCCATGAAGCCAGTATAACCCTCATCCTAAAACCAGGCAGGGACTCATCACAGAAAGAGGACTACAGACCAATCTCCCTGATGAACATAGACACAAAAATTCTCAACAAAATTCTGGCCAATCGACTTCAACAGGTTATCAAAAAAATCATACACCACGATCAAACTGGATTCATCCCAGGGATGCAAAGTTGGTTTAATATACGCAAGTCAATTAATGTAATCCACCACATCAACCGGAGCAAGGTAAAGAACCACATGGTTTTATCTCTGGATGCGGAAAAAGCGTTCGATAAAATCCAGCACCCATTTATGCTAAAAGCCCTGGAAAATCTGGGATTCCAGGGAACATTCCTGAATATAATCAAGGCAGTTTTTGACAAACCAACAGCAAGTATAACTCTAAATGGGGAAAAACTAAAGCCATTCCCTTTAAAATCAGGAACAAGGCAGGGATGTCCACTCTCTCCCCTGCTCTTCAACATAGTACTAGAATTCCTAGCCAGAGCAATTAGGCAAGAAGAAAATATAAAGGGGATCCAAATAGGAAAAGATGAAGTTAAACTTTCTCTCTTCGCCGATGACATGATCCTATACCTAAAGAATCCCATAGACTCTACCCCCAAGCTACTAGAGCTGATCCAAAACTTTGGCAAAGTTGCAGGATATAAAATAAACCTTCAAAAATCAGCAGCCTTTCTCTATGCTAACAACCCGAAGACCGAGGCTGAAATCAGGAAAGCAACTCCTTTTGCAATAGCCCCCAAAAACATAAAATACCTAGGAATAACCTTAACCAAAGAAGTGAAAGACCTCTTTGATGAGAACTTTAAAAGCTTGAAAAATGACATTAAGTCAGAACTAAGGAAATGGAAAAACCTCCCATGCTCCTGGATTGGGAGGATTAATATAATCAAAATGGCAATATTGCCTAAGGCTATCTACAAATTCAATGCAATACCCATTAATATCCCAACACCATTTTTTAAGGAAATAGAGGAGGCAATTCAGAAATTCATATGGAACAATAAAAGACCTAGAATAGCAAAAACAATCCTAAGCAGAAAGAACAGTGCTGGAGGAATTACAATACCCAACTTCAAGCTGTATTATAAAGGTATAGTAATAAAAACAGCTTGGTATTGGCACCAGAACAGGCCTGAAGACCAATGGAACAGAACTGAAGACCCAGAAATGAACCCACAGAACTATGCCTACTTAATCTTTGATAAAGGAGCTAAGACAATAGTTTGGAAGAAAGATAGCCTCTTTAACAAATGGTGCTGGCAAAGCTGGTTCAACACATGCAACAAACTAAAACTAGATCCTTATATATCACCTTGCACCAAAATCAATTCCAAATGGATTAAAGACTTCGAAATCAAAACAGACACCCTGAAAACACTAAAGGAAGGAGTAGGAGAAACACTTGGGCTCCTTGGCACAGGACGGAACTTCCTTAACAAAGACCCAGAAAGGCTACAAATCAGAGAAAGGTTGGACAAATGGGACTGCATCAAACTGCAGAGCTTCTGCACGGCAAAGGACATAGCTCGCAAGATAAACAGAAAGCCCACAGACTGGGAGAAGATCTTTACCAGACATTCAACAGACAAAGGCCTCATATCTAAAATATATGCAGAACTAAAAACATTACCTTCTTCCAAAACAAAACCACAAAGAACCAATAGCCCCCTCATCAAGTGGGCTAAAGACTTACAAAGAGACTTCTCTGATGAGGAAATGAGAATGGCCAAGAGACATATGAAAAAGTGCTCTACATCACTGGCCATAAAAGAAATGCAAATCAAAACAACATTGAGATTCCATCTCACCCCAGTAAGAATGTCATATATCAAGAAAACTAACAATAACAATTGTTGGAGGGGATGTGGCCAAAAGGGAACCCTACTTCATTGTTGGTGGGAATGTAAACTGGTTCAGCCACTCTGGCAAACAGTTATGGAGATTCCTCAGAAGGATAAATATAGAACTCCCCTATGACTCAGCAGCCCCACTTTTGGGTATCTATCCAAAAGACCACAAACAAAATCACAGTAATGCCACCAGCACAACAATGTTCATCGCAGCACAATTTGTCTTAGCGAGAATCTGGAACCAACCCAGATGCCCCTCAGTAGACGAATGGATCAGGAAAATGTGGTACATATACACAATGGAATTTTATGCCTCTATCAGAAAGAATGACACTGTCCCATTTGTAAGGAAATGGAAGGACTTGGAAAAAGTTATACTAAGTGAAGTGAGCCAGACCCAAAGAAACATGGACTCTATGGTCTCCCTTATTGGGAATAATTAGTACAGGTTTAGGCAACTCATAGCAGAGCATCACAAGGCCCAATAGCTATAACCTTATGAACACATAAGATGATGCTAAGTGAAATGAACTCCATGTTATGGAAACAATTGTTATATCACAGTTGTAACTACTTTCAACGTCCCATGTGTATCTGTAGCTTCTACTATTGATGATATTCTTGTATCACCTTCCAGTGGTTGTACCTACACTATCTCTGTAATCTTATCTGAGTATATTGGAAACCGTGTATACTGGTATTGGATGCAGGAAATTGAAAGGGAATACCAAATTTGAGAGACACAGGGTAAAAAAAGAAAAACAACTACAAAAGCAATACTTGCAAAACTGTTTGGTGTAAGTGAACTGAACACCTCCGGGGGTGGGGGGAAGGGAAAGGGGGAGGCGGGTGGGGGGTATGAAGGACAAGGTAACCAACAGTACAAGAAATGTACCCAATGCCTAATGTATGAAACTGTAACCTCTCTGTACATCAGTTTGATAATAAAAATTAAAGAAAAAAATTTTTTTAAAAATAAAATAAAATAACCAAAGGAACCTGAAAAAAAAGAATGATGCTTACAAAACCCTGCAAATTTTTTTGTTTCGTGTTGACTCATAATTGCTTGTTTATACCAGATGTTATATGCATGCTCCTTCACTCCCACACTATAAATAGCGTTTCTTTAAACAATCTAAGCTATTTCCTCTTGAATTGTGAAGTTTCCCCAACTCTGACTCTAAAACCATTTTTGTCTCTCTGAATTACCCAAGATGTCAATGCTTATTTTTATTATAAATTCAAATAGACTTCTTGTTTCCAACACAAAAATCTTATTGAATCTGCCCATCTCTGGCCCAGAAAGCTCCAGTAACTATGAGGGAAATACCAGCTGGCATTCTATGAGAATTCTGGATCTTCTAAGCATGCCTTTTCCTCCATGGTGTGCTGGGCCTGGAGTATTAGTAATAGTGCAGATCTATATGCTTCAGAATAACTGAAGATCCATCCTCACTTCTATGAATGAAGGGAGGGAGACAAGATAGGAAGTGAGTTCAGAAATAGTTAAACACATGTTACTCATGCCCATTGGCTCAGTATGCATCACCCTCCTGGCATTCCTACCTAACAGAGGAAGAGATCTGTGAATAGGAACACAGTCTCACTTCTGCCAAGTGACGGTATTGATCCTAAAACTGTTTGTGATCATCTTTATCCCCACTGCACCCCAAGTCCCTTTAACAATGAATTGCCCACTGAACTTAAAGAGAAAAGACACATAGCTGATAGCATTTTGTAGTCCAACCTGTTTCAGTCATGAGTGAGATCTACCCCATTCTTGGGCTATACTATTATGAGGTAACAAATTATTTTTAGTTTAATCAAAGTAGAATTTGATATGTGAAATTTACACCAAAAAATATATTTACTAATGTAATATGAAAAGAAGGGGAAAGTGATGATGAATTTAAAATCACTTTTCCTCAAATCACAGGCATCAACACACACGTATCAAAGCCAAATGACAAACCTAGGGAAGCAAGAGGGAAGGAATTAAAGTTTGGCATCTAGAATGGATTTCCTGGAGTTGTGGCTCATCTCATTAATAAGTTGAGTGAAGCTGGCCAAGGCCTCGATTATCTCTACAACTTGGGATGAGTGATAAAACCTACTGAATAAGGTTGACAAGTGAATTGAGTAGAGTCATTAACATGAGCACTGAGTAAATAGATTTGCAACAGTTATTATTTTCTAATCCTTCCATTTTTCCCTTCCTCCTTTTCTAAGTCCAAAAGTTCCTCTTCTAAGGCAGAATATGCACAATGCTTCAGAACCAGAGATGGATGTACCTGAGCTGGGCCCTTACTTTCCAAGTTTGGGTTGATGTGCCCTTGAGTGATAAATAGGGCCAAGAACTTCATAGAGATAGGATACTCTCTCCTTCACCAAGTAGGCAAGGAAGATTTACAGAAAAAGACCACTCAAGGCACACTATAATCACTGTAGGGCATGACAGTGATATTGTGGAAAAGGCATCCTTAAGGAAGTTTATGGGAACTTACTACATTGATTGCCTCCCACACAGGCATGAGGCATTTCATTGTGGGCCAAGTACAAAGCTGTGGGTGGAAGAGACCCTTAAATTAACATGAGGTATTATTCCTGAGAAAACACGTTTTTAAACTTGCTTAGGCTTTAAAAAAAAAAAAAAAGAACTCTTAATTGGTACCAACAATTCCCCTTGAAAATTCTAATTCTCCTTGAAAATTATGAAAGTTGGGGCTTGTGAGTCAATACAAAGGCTAAAGTGGAACCTGGTGGTTCTATTATTAGGGTATGAAAAAAATGAAGTCAGAACACAGTCAGGGCTGTGATTAACGTGGAACAAGAAGGTCTCAGGGGTGTTTCAATTTGTGAAGGTCTCAACATGCTTCCAGATGGTTGTGAGGAGTCTCCCCCAAAGCCTCAGCTCTAGCAATTGACACCCTGACAGGAAGTGTAAAACCAATTTCTATGCAGCTGAGCCTTGGAGACCAAATGCTTTTGTTTATTAGAACAGCTATAGAGTGTTTGAACATTGCATCTGGAAGATGCAAAACCAACAGGCAAAAAGGTGGGTGTATGTCCACACTCAACAGCCTCACATGTTTATCACAACTCCACACGGAGCAGAAATGTGCACATTTTGCAGAACACATAAATACACACCCTTCACACATTCACACCAAACTCACTGCTAGACATGCCACGTGCATACACATGCTTCCCACCCCTATACCCCTAAAGCCATGTCTACTGTTTGAGCCAGACCAGGTATGTCATGCCCAATGTACATAATTAGCACCACAGCTCTGGTTGTCATCCAAAATATGCATCATAATATCCACACGCACAGTAAAATTGTACTCCAAATTTTCCAGTCCACATTGTTTTTCTTTCATGAGATACATACACCTTGGGTGGGAGAGAGGACGAGAGAGAGAGAGAGGCCTGAGGCCTGGGAGCTGTCCCTAAGCATTTGTGCTCAAGGATAGCACTCTACCACTTGAACCACAACTCCACTTCCAGCTTTTTAGTAGTTAATTAGAGATAAGAGCCTCACAGACTTTCCTGCCTCAGGCTGCCTTGGAATCACAATCCTCAGATCTCAGCCTCATGTGTATGTAGAATTACAGGCATGAGCCACTGGTACCCTGCTTCACAGCTTCATTTTTAATGAAGTAAAACAATATGGAGGGGCAAAAAGAGGAACTTTCATTATTTATTTATGGTACTGAGGATTAAACTGAGGGCCTTACATTTGCTAGGTAAAAGTTCTATTACCTGAAACACACCCCCAGTCCTTTCACTTTTAAGGAAGATTTTTTTTTTAATCTAAAACATCAAAAAGACCTCTACTAGACTGAGGTATCCCTGGTATTAGAGCACTTGCCTAGCATTCTGGATGGTCCAATCCCTATTGCCTTAAAAAAAATCAAAAAGTTATTTTCTTTTTTTGTAACACACTAAATATATCCTGGAAAACGTGCATCACATTTAATTCACTTTCCATCCAAAGACTGGAAAGGGTTTGATACAGCAGCTATCTGTGAGGCAGGACCTTCTGCATATAGAATTGGTGTAAGTATAATGGTGAGAAGGCTGCCCTTCACTCTTTGTACCTTTTCAGGAATATACAGCCTCTAAGGAGAATGACATGCTTCTGCCACCTAAGGTGAAACAAAACCTGCTTGGGAGGGGTAGGGGAGTGTGAAAGCATTCACTTCTTCCTCCAGTAGTGACAGAAACAATACCCCATAATAAATGGCGTCCTTTTTAATGGGTATAGTAGATGCGTGCACTCAACATTGCACCTTGAATTCAGAAGTGCTCTACAACTTCAGCCATGCTTCTAGCCCCTATTTGCTTTATGTTATTTTTCAAGTAAGGCCTCAATTTTGCCTGGCCCAATCTGGTACCATAATATTTGTACATACTATGCCTACCACATAGCTGGAATTGCAAATGCGGGTCACCATTCTCAGCTTGTTGTTGAGATAGGATCTCACTGACTTTTTTTTTTTGCCCAAACTGACCTCAAATCACCATCCTCCTGCTCTCTGCTTCTGAGTAGCTAAGTTTACAGCAATGTGCCACCACACAACAACATTAGGAATTTTGAATCAATATCTGTACTGTCTTATCTGTAGTATTTAAGTTTTCTCTTTAAGTCAATAGAAGTTTAAATAAATAAAATTAAATAAGTTTAAAGTTTTGCTTATTTGGTTTTGATTATACTTAAAGCAGAAGAAGGATTAGGAGTTTAGAAATACCTACCAGCACTTAGAGGATATATTGTGCGAGGGACATTAAAATAAATTAATTAATAAATAAATAAACCTAAGCCAAGCATTGGTGGGTCACATCTGTAATCCTAGCTACTCAAGAGGCTGAGAGCAGAGGATCAAGGTTCAAAGCCAACCCAGGCAGGAAAGGCCACAAGATTCTTATCTCCAATTAACCACCAGAAAACTGAAAGTGGTACTGTGGCTTAAAGTGGTGGAAAGCTCTAGCCTTGAGCAAAAGAGCTCAGGGATAGTGCCCAGGCCCTGAGTTCAAGCCCCATGACCAAGAAAAAAAAAAACTGTAAGAGCAAGTTGGTTGCTTTAAGAATCCTGGTGAGGGGCTAGGGATATGGCCTAGTGGCAAGAGTCCTATACATGAGGTCCTGGGTTCAATTCCCCAGCACCACATATACAGAAAATGGCCAGAGGGGGCACTGTGGCTCAAGTGGCAGAGTGCTAGCCTTGAGCAAAAAGAAGCCAGGGACAGTGCTCAGGCCCTGAGTCCAAGACCCAGTACTGGCCAAAAAAAAAAAAAAAAAGAATACTGGTGAGGAGCACAAAGTTTATACCTAAAACTATAGGATAAAATTTGTACCCAGGGCTGGGGATATGGCCTAGTGGCAAGAGTGCCTGCCTCATATACATGAGGCCCTGGGTTCGATTCCCCAGCACCACATATACAGAAAATGGCCAGAAGTGGCGCTGTGGCTCAAGTGGCAGAGTGCTAGCCTTGAGCAAAAAGAAGCCAGGGACAGTGCTCAGGCCCTGAGTCCAAGCCCCAGGACTGGCAAAAAAAAAAAAAAAAAATTGTACCCAAAAACTAGTTGAGGAAATATCAAATACATAATGAAATTATTACAGACCAAGTGGGAATGACAATAGAAGAAAAAGGGTTGGAGTGGGAGGGGGGAGGGAGTTGTCAGTTGTGGGGCCTGAACTCAGTGTAAGGTTCTAATTGAGGAGAGAGCACACAGAGAGAAGTACAGGTGATTGAAAGAGAGTTTATTGGGGTATGCTCTTGGGAGGACTCTCTGGTCGGGATCAGAGAGGTAGTGCCTGGGCCTGGCTCAGACAGGGTTTATATGGCCGGCTAAAAGATGGTTTGGTCAGCAGTGGTAGTTAGCACATAGCTTGTTCTGCAAGTCTAGGTGGTTTCAGTTAGTCTCAGACTAGTGCTTCTAAAAATGGCTGATGCAGACGCTGTTTCTCAATAGGAAGGTGGTTTCTTCTCAGCACCTGGAAGCCCTCCAGTGCTGCCTGACACTCAGGGCCTTGGCACTGTCCCTGAGCTTTCTCACTCAAGGCTAGCTCTACCACTTTGAGTCACAGCACTACTTCAGTTTTCTGGTGCTTAATTGGAGATAAGAGTGCCAAGGACTTTCCTGCCCCAGCTGGCTTTAGACCATGATCCTCAGATCTCAGCATCCTGGTAGCTAGGATTACAGGCGTAAGCCACCAGTGCCCAGAATTCTTTTGTAGTTTATTTATTGTTGTTGTTGTTGTTGTTTTGTCAGTAGTGAGACTTGAGCTCAGGGCCTGGGCACCGTCCCTGAGATCTTTTTGCTCAAAGCCGGTGCTCTACCACATTGAGCCACAGCACCACTTCCAAAAAAGGGGGGTTGGGATGGGTGAGCATTCCTAGAATAGGGACACTTTTCTAAGTGTCCTTATACATTTATTCATACCTCAAAATTGTCTAGGATATGAAAAGAAAAAGAATCAGCAAAATATGACTCCAATTTTGTGTGCCACAAAGTTCGGATGAGAGGTCAAAATAATAATTTTAACATATAGAAGCTTTCAATATGTAGTATAATAGTGACAAGTGCGATATGTTAAAGGAGAAGAATGTCAATGCTTTGGGCACAAAGGAAGGGCTTAATATACAGAATGTTTTGATATATGAGGGCAGTAATTGTTAAGATGTTAAAGAAGAGGACATAAAGAATAAGGCTAGGGGACACTCCATAAAGGAACAGACATCTTCCAGTGTTTGACAGTGAAACTGGAGAATATGAATAGAACTAAAGTTTTGAAGACAAGAGCCATACAAAAGAGTAGAAGCTTAATTATCTCCACTCTGCATCCATTTCCCACTTCCATCCTTTCTGCAAACAAGACCAGGCATCAGCACAGTCCACCCAGAAGGCTTTGTCTGGAAGAGGACAATTGCTCTCTGCCAACAGAGAACTTATTAAAGCCATTTGAGGCTGTGGCCTATTATGGCAACTGCTTCCCTATGGCCTCCAGGTATGTTAATTTCATTTTGAAATGAAAGGATAAAATATAATAGAAGAATGATTTAAACAAAGGTTAGAACCAGGAACGTCCCGCTTTGCCACTTGAGCAAATGCTCCATGTGTCATTTTTATTAATACTATCAGAAAAAAAAAAAGATTTTACTGCCCATGAGTGGGAGCTTAAGGGCCTTTTCTGGAGCTGCTGCTTGTGCTATGGGAAATTGTGTTTGCTCTCTGGGGCCCCCGAATTGATGGAATGTGTTTATTTCCTCCTGGAACAAAAGTAAATAATTCTGCAAGGAAATCAAAAAGTTCATAATTCCAGGACCACCCTTGTTTATTCTCTAGATGTATAGAGAATCCATCTGGTTGGAAATTGGCCAGCTGTGAGTGGTATAAGTGATTTTTTTAATACTGATAGTCTATTGGCCTTGACCTGGGACAGCTTTCACATAAAGCATACAGTTGTCAAAGCTGCCATGTGGCCTAACACAGGAGAATGTTGCAACCTGGATAAAGTCCAGATAAAGTCTACTGTCCTTCTTATTTATCAAAGGGAAATTTTGGCTTTTAAGAAAATGAGGGAAAAGCCAAAAAAAAAAAAAAGAAAGAAAGAAAAGGGCTGGGAATATGGCCTAGTGGCAAGAGTGCTTGCCTCCTACACATGAAGCTCTTGGTTCGATTCCCAGCACCACATATATGGAAAACGGCCAGAAGGGGCGCTGTGGCTCAGATGGCAGAGTGCTAGCCTTGAGCGGGAAGAAGCCAGGGATGGTGCTCAGGCCCTGAGTCCAAGGCCCAGGACTGGCCAAAAAAGAAAAAAAAGAAAAAAAAGAAAAAAAGGAAAATGAGGGAAAAGGAAAATATACTCATGTGTCATAAGCATATTCAGGTATAAGTGGCTTAGTAGCTAAAGATAGTTTTCATTGAATTACTTGAGGGTCACATATCTTGTATCCTCTACTTTCACAAGTTGAATCCAAACTTAAAAAGATACAACTGTTTTATGAGTCATTTACGTGGAAAATCTGACCTAAAGGCCATTCATGCCAGCTAATTAATTTTCCTTTGCTCACCAGGCAGCTGTCACAAAAGTGGAAGATGCTCTCATTTTATGCCTAAATTATGTAAGAAAGGGTTCTTCAAGTTTTAATTTAAGAAACCACTCACAGCTAGCCCCTAAAGGAGAGAAAAGCATAAAG
The DNA here is from genome assembly GCF_023159225.1 of Perognathus longimembris pacificus. NCBI lineage: Eukaryota > Metazoa > Chordata > Mammalia > Rodentia > Heteromyidae > Perognathus > Perognathus longimembris. Next base: position 19,398,272 of record NC_063170.1, read on the forward strand.
CTCAAAAATATTCTCAACTCTCTCTCCCTTTCTCCCCATTTGTTCTATAAACATGCACTATTATACAATTTTTGGATAAAAAATTTATATAATAAATACTCCTCTACCCATCTATCAAAAAAGGGCTCCCAGGGTTAAAGGCATGGCTCAGCTGGTACAGACCAGCCAATGAGCAAAAGAATCAAGTATCACATTGGAGTTCTGGTCTCGGACCAAAAAGAAAAAAGGGCTCTTTCCCATTTGTGCATTTATGCATTCTATTGGTCTGTCAATCAGTTATTTATCCATCTGTCCATTCTGTAACTTATTCATCAGCTCAACCATGAAACTTTTATTTTCCTAGCACATTCAAAGAATCGTTCCAAGCTACTTCTTAGTTACATAGTATTTGTGCTTGTTTATAGTACTTCCAAAACTAGATCATCTGCATTTGACACCATGCTGGTCTTTCCCAGTAGCATGTGAGACCCCCTAAGGCAAGAACCAAAGTCTGTCCCTTCCCCTAAGTGAGCCTTTATCCTTGCTTTTACATCTACTTAAACCATTATTTCTCTTGCCCTTTTTCTCCTTCTTCCTCTCTTTTCGTTTATGATTACACTTTATACTTCTGCTTAACATCCTGATTTCTTAGCTCATCACATATTTCTATGTAATCCCTTTGTGTGTTTTCCTCTCAGCTTTCTTCCTCTCTCTGTCTCTGTCTCTGTCTCTGTCTCTCTGTCTCTCTGTCTCTCTGTCTCTCTCTCTCTCTCTCTCTCTCTCTCTCTCTCTCTCTCTCTCTCTCTCTCTCTCTCTCTCTCTCTCTCTCTCCCCACATTGCCTGTTAGCTTCAGAAGGAAATGCACACACCAGGTTGGTTTTCACTCCTTTTTATTTGGTGGTACGGCTTAACCTCAAGGCCTGCACACTGCCCTAAGCTCTTTTGCTCAAGGCTAGAGTGCTGTACCACTTTGAGCCACAGTGCTACTTCTCATTTTCTGGTAGTTAATTGGTGATAATAGTCTCACACACTTTCCTGCCCAGGCTAGCTTCGAACTACAATTCTCAGATCTCAGGCTCCTGAGTATCTAGGATTACCAGCATGAGCCACCAGTGCCTGGCTTTGGTTTTCACTTTTAAATGCCTACTACCTGGGGTACATTGAACCAAACTGTCACTGGATAAATATTGTCAATAAATATAGATGGAGACAAATTCTATCTTTACATCCCCAATAATAGTTCAGGATTCTGCATCCCACATACAAAAGTCACTTGGAAAACAGATTCTAGCAAATATAGACTGTATAACTGAAAATATCTAGAGTTGAATCAATCTGTAGTTTCCATTTTCTTTTTCTTTTCAATAATTCTCCCTTCCCCCACTTCCTCCTCCTCTTTTTCTTCCTCCATCATTTGTTATCTGAGATCCTTAAAAGACATTTGGAACTCTAAAAACTATTCTTACATAATCTGGAGAATGCAGATAATATTATTTCAACAGAGCATAAACTCTGAAGGTACAAACAACTGAGCTTTTGATACACTTCACTTTAGCTTCACATTTAAATTTAAAATAAGGGCAATAATGGATAGGATGATTTTTTTTTTGCTAGTCCTAGGGCTTGAACTCAGGGCCTGAGCACTGTCCCTGGCTTCTTTTTGCTCAAAGCTAGCACTCTACCACTTGAGCCACAGCACCACTTCTGGATTTTTCTATATATGTGGTGCTGAGGAATCAAACCCAGGGCTTCATGAAGGCGAGGCAAGCACTCTACCACTAGGCCATATTCCCAGCCCGAGAGAATGAAATTTTGAGAAAGGGAATTTTTCAGTGTTTGAGTGGAGAGTATAAGCTGAGAGTTTAATTCACAAATGCATAGTATGGAATATTTTACAGTTTTCATTCCTTATTACTCTCTAAATCTGATGTCCTTTAGTTAAATATCTGAAGTAGGCCTTGAAAATGCAAAATTTATTGTTCATCTTTTGAAGTAGAGTGCTAAACAGAATTAAGCAAAGGAAGCTAAGGAAGATAGAATCTAGTAGGGAACAATTAAGGAAAAGGATGAAAACCAAGAGGAGATGAGGAGAAGAGAGGTCAAAAAAGGGAAAATAAAACAAGGCAGGGATGTCCACTCTCTCCCCTGCTCTTCAACATAGTATTAGAATTCCTAGCCAGAGCAATTAGGCAAAAAGAAAATATAAAGGGGATCCAAATAGGAAAAGATGAAGTTAAACTTTCTCTCTTCGCCGATGACATGATCCTATACCTAAAGAATCCCATAGAGGGCTGGGGATATAGCCTAGTGGCAAGAGTGCCTGCCTCGGATACACGAGGCCCTAGGTTCGATTCCCCAGCACCACATATACAGAAAATGGCCAGAAGCGGCGCTGTGGCTCAAGTGGCAGAGTGCTAGCCTTGAGCGGGAAGAAGCCAGGGACAGTGCTCAGGCCCTGAGTCCAAGGCCCAGGACTGGCCAAAAAAAAAAAAAAAAAGAATCCCATAGACTCTACCCCCAAGCTACTAGAGCTGATCCAAAACTTTGGCAAAGTTGCAGGATATAAAATAAACCTTCAAAAATCAGCAGCCTTTCTCTATGCTAACGACGTGAAGACTGAGGCTGAAATCAGGAAAGCAACTCCTTTTGCAATAGCCCCCAAAAACATAAAATACCTAGGAATAACCTTAACCAAAGAAGTGAAAGACCTCTTTGATGAGAACTTTAAAAGCTTGAAAAATGACATTAAGTCAGAACTAAGGAAATGGAAAAACCTCCCATGCTCCTGGATTGGGAGGATTAATATAATCAAAATGGCAATATTGCCTAAGGCTATCTACAAATTCAATGCAATACCCATTAATATCCCAACACCATTCTTTAATGAAATAGAGGAAGCAATCCAGAAATTCATATGGAACAATAAAAGACCTAGAATAGCAAAAACAATCCTAAGCAGAAAGAACAGTGCTGGAGGAATTACAATACCCAACTTCAAGCTGTATTATAAAGGTATAGTAATAAAAACAGCTTGGTATTGGCACCAGAACAGGCCTGAAGACCAATGGAACAGAACTGAAGACCCAGAAATGAACCCACAGAACTATGCCTACTTAATCTTTGATAAAGGAGCTAAGACAATAGTTTGGAAGAAAGATAGCCTCTTTAACAAATGGTGCTGGCAAAGCTGGTTCAACACATGCAACAAACTAAAACTAGATCCTTATATATCACCCTGCACCAAAATCAATTCCAAATGGATTAAAGACCTCGAAATCAAAACAGACACCCTGAAAACACTAAAGGAAGGAGTAAGAGAAACACTTGGGCTCCTTGGCACAGGACGGAACTTCCTTAACAAAGACCCAGAAAGGCTACAAATCAGAGAAAGGTTGGACAAATGGGACTGCATCAAACTGCAGAGCTTCTGCACGGCAAAGGACATAGCTCGCAAGATAAACAGAAACCCCACAGACTGGGAGAAGATCTTTACCGGCCATTCAACGGACAAAGGCCTCATATCTAAAATATATGCAGAACTAAAAAAATTACCTTCCTCCAAAACAAAACCGCAAAGAACCAATAGCCCCCTCATCAAGTGGGCTAAAGACTTACAAAGAGACTTCTCTGATGAGGAAATGAGAATGGCCAAGAGACATATGAAAAAGTGCTCTACATCACTGGCCATAAAAGAAATGCAAATCAAAACAACATTGAGATTCCATCTCACCCCAGTAAGAATGTCATATATCAAGAAAACTAACAATGGGGCTGGGGATATAGCCTAGCGGCAAGAGTGCCTGCCTCGGATACATGAGGCCCTAGGTTCGATTCCCCAGCACCACATATACAGAAAACAGCCAGAAGCGGCGCTGTGGCTCAAGTGGCAGAGTGCTAGCCTTGAGCGGGAAGAAGCCAGGGACAGTGCTCAGGCCCTGAGTCCAAGGCCCAGGACTGGCAAAAAAAAAAAAAAAAAAGAAAACTAACAATAACAATTGTTGGAGGGGATGTGGCCAAAAGGGAACCCTACTTCATTGTTGGTGGGAATGTAAACTGGTTCAGCCACTCTGGCAAGCAGTATGAAGATTCCTCAGAAGGCTAAATATAGAACTCCCCTATGACCCAGCAACCCCACTCTTGGGTATCTATCCAAAAGAACACAAACAAAATCACAGTAAAGCAATCAGCACAACAATGTTCATCGCAGCAAATTTGTCATAGCTAGAATCTGGAACCAACCCAGATGCCCCTCAGTAGACGAATGGATCAGGAAAATGTGGTACATATACACAATGGAATTTTATGCCTCTATTAGAAAGAATGACATTGCCCCATTTGTAAGGAAATGGAAGGACTTGGAAAAAATTATACTAAGTGAAGTGAGCCAGACTCAAAGAAACATGGACTCTATGGTCTCCCTTATTGGGAATAATTAGCACAGGTTTAGGCAAGTCACAGTAGAGGATCACAAGAGCCCAATAGCTATACCCTTATGAACACATAAGATGATGCTAAGTGAAATGAACTCCATGTTATGGAAATGATTGTTATATCACAGTTGTAACTACTTTCATCATCCCATGTGTATCTGTAGCTTCTATTATTGATGATGTTCTTGTATCACCTTCCAGTGGTTGTACCTACACTATCTCTGTAATCTTATCTGAATATATTGGAAACCATGTATACTGGTATTAGAACTAGGAAATTGAAAGGGAATACCAAAATTGAGAGACACAGGGTAAAAAAAAGAAAAACAACTACAAAAGCAATACTTGCAAAACTGTTTGGTGTAAGTGAACTGAACACCTCATGGGGGGAAGGGAAAGGGGGAGGAGAGAGGGGGGGTATGAGGGACGAGGTAACTAACAGTACAAGTAATGTATCCAATGCCTAACATATGAAACTGTAACCTCTCTGTACATCAGTTTGATAATAAAAATTTGAAAAAAAAAGGAAAATGAGATGATTGTAATAAAAATATGCTATTTGCTTGATGAAAATGTCACAATGAAATCCAATATTTTTACAATTAATATACATCAATAAAAGTATTGTTTTGATTGTTTTGATGGGAGATTCAACATGGCAACAACAGTGATGCCTTCCACTCCATTTCACAACTTCCCATGTTGTTTGGGCTCAAGAAGAAGAACCAATAGGGGACCAAATTGTCATTGCATTTAGTCTCATGATAAAAAGATTACATTACAATAGACAAAAACTAAGGTCAAAAATGAGGGAAGAGGTAACAAATTGGATAAGAAATGTACTCACTGCCTTACATATGAAACTGTAACCCCTCTGTACTTCACTCTGACAATAAAGAAAAAAAAATCTAAGGGCATCCTAAGTCCCATCACCTTGTATGGACATATATGGCTGGATAGGCAAAAACATAGTCTATCAATTGCAATGATACACTACTCAGCAATAATAAAAAAGTAAGTACTGGTATGTGATACATTATGTATGAACCTTAAAAACACTACCCTAAATAAAAGAAGCCATTCACAAGAGACCACATATTATATGACTCTATTTATATGAAATGTGCTGAAAAGGCAAATTTATAAAGACAGAAAATAAATTAGTGGTTGCCAGGAGCTGGGGTTAGAAATGAGAATTAATTGTAAATGAATATGAAGGATTACATTGGAGGAATGAGAATACTCTAAAACTGATTTAAGGTGATGATTGTACCACCCAGCAAAGTTACTAAAAATCATTGAATTGTACTCTTGAAATAGGAGAATTTTATGATACATAAAATATACCTCAATAAAGTTGTTTTTCAAATTTAAGATTATATTTTCCTTATGCTGTGGTACTGCAGGCTTAGCTTAAATTAGTGCCCCTTTGATGATAATAAAACACAGTGAATTTTTGCCTACCACTCTTCTTTTTATTTATTTCTGTTTCTAAATTAGACTTGTCTCTGCAAAACAGAAGTGGACTAGTTTTTCTCCAGAATATTAATTCTGGAAAATTAATTATCTAATGTAAATGAATGAGCTAAAATCACTGTTTCTGAACCAAACTTTTTCAGAGAGATTTTTTTAAATAAAGTTTAGAGATTTTTTTCTCTTCTAAATGTTATATTTTCTCCTTTCATTTGGTTCATTTCACTTGATTTCAGAGATCCTAATTTCTTCTGGGCTAATGGGAGTGGTCAGGGTTTTGTATAGCTTCTCAAAGGGAATTAAATTTGCAATTATCTCTAGCACACCATAGACTTGCAAACCCATGTTTCCGGCAGTCTTCAGATCCCTGCTGCAATTAGCATATTTTCAAGGTGAAGTGCAGATGTCAAATTAATGTGGAAGGCACCACAAGTGCCTAAGGGTCCAGGTCAATTGGTATTGGTCTAATTGGAAGACATGAGTCTTTCCTATGAAAGAGGTCCAGGGACTTACATCAGAAACAAGAAAGGTCCATGCATGAGCAGGGACAAAAGAGCCAAAGAGGAAACACAAAACAGAGGACTTGCTTTTGGGGGGGAGTTTTTGTTTTTGTTTTTTGTTTTCTTTTGCCAGGCCTGGGGTTTGAACTCAGGGCCTGAGCACTGTCCTTGTCTTCTTTTTGTTCAAGGCTAGCACTCTACCACTTGAGCCCCGGCCCCAGGACTTGCTTCTATAGAAAGTTAGGATTCAGAAAAGAGGGGGAAATCACCAGGGAAATGATCACTGCCATCATTGTTATTGTTGTCATTGCTTCTTTTCAGTTACTATGATGTGCCAAGCATTTTCTCTGCATTACTCCATTTATATCTGACAAAAGCTCTCTCAGGAAATTACTATTCTTACTCTTCAGAAGAGAAAAGTAAAGCCCAGAAAGATGAAATTATTTATAATGATTATTGAGTACTTAGTATATGCCAAGCACATCACCTCTACAAACCATGTTAGGTGGTGTTGCTATCTACATATGACAGATGAAGGAAGTGAGCCAGAGAGAACCTAAGAAACACATTCAGAATGGTATCATTTGCAAACCTCAGGGGCACTTGCACCATGAAACCCAGACCTTGCAATTATATACCACCACACCACCTCTTACAAGCTATCCAGCCCATAATGACACATGAGACTCTTCAAGAGCCTATGTAAAGACCATGAACCATGTAAAGACCATAGCCTTACTTATACTGTTCTCTTGATTCCAAACTTGTTTAGGCTGTTTATCTCAAATAGGATTCTATGGAGCTATTATGAAAATAGGAAATATCTGTTTCTTTAAATAGAACAGCTCTACTTATTGTTGCCTAAATTCAGAGTTCTTACAAAATAACATTTGATAGATAATAAATGGATAGATGGATGGATAGATAGACAGATTATGCACATAAACAGAATATTATTCAGTCATTGGGAAGAATGAAGTTATATCATTTGAAGGAAAATGGATGGATCTAAGGAAAAAAAATAATAAGTAAGGTCAAGCCCACAGAGATAAAGGAAGCATACTTTCTCTCATATGTAGATCTAAGATACAACCTCTCACGGAAACACACACACAGAGGGACAAATGTATATATGCTAAAGTATAGTATATACAGAAGTGAAAATCCATGGTATAAACTCTTTGAACAATGAATACATGGTTTAACAAAATAAGTGTCAGATATGAAACTGTAACCCCTCTGTAATTCACGTTGACAATAAGGGAAAAAAATGCAAAAAGAAATAAGTATAGGAGGCTGAATCATGTTTTGAATTCGGAGGAGGCTAGTAGAAGAGTAGATGAATGTAAAAGTAAACAGTGGATGAATAGAGTCATGATATTCGATGTACATATATGAAAAGGGAAACTTACTGTGACTGATGGAGGAAGTGGTAGGTAGGAGGGAAGAGGATGGAAGGGGTGACTCTGACCAAGATGCACTTTAACAGACATGTTAAATTCTAACCCCCCTGTAAAACCACTTGAGGATAAAAATAAATACACACATATATATAATTTTTTCCCAGTTCAGGGGCTTGAACTCAGGGTCTGGGCTCTGTCCCTGAGCCTCTTTGTGCTCAAGGCTAGCACTCTACCACTAGAACCACAGCACCACTTCTGGCTTTTTCTGTTTATGTGCTACTAAAGAATCGAACCCAGGACTTCATGCATGCTAGGCAAGACTCTACCAGTAAGCCATATTTAACCCAGCCCCAATTTTTTTTAATTTTTACAAAGAAGAAAAATCACAGTTTATGTCCTGACAGACAAGTTGCTTGTGCTTTGATAAATCAATGTCTTCAGTTTCATCATCAATGAAAGCAGAATGAAAGTTGCTCATCTTACTACTATAACAAAGGCATTATGAGGACTAAAAGATATATCTATAATAAAATGCTTTCTGGTATAGAAAATGGGTGTTGAGTAATACTAATAAGCAGCAGTTATTTGTTAAACCAGTTGCCTGGCATAATGCTGGGTAAGCCCCTTTACATGGATTATCTTCCATAAGCCTTGCAGTAGCTCTAAGCAATAGTTACCATAATATCCTTATTTAGTAGATAAGAAAGCTAAAGCTTATAGAAATTAAGCATTTCACCCACATGTCTTAGCCAGTAAGGTAGTAGAGCTTCCAGGGTCAGAAATAGTTTTGGTTTACTTATTTCCTTGTTTGGGTTTTTGTTGTTGTTGTTGTTTGTTTGTTTGTTTGTTTGTTTTGTGCTAAGGATCTAACCCAGAACCTTAGTCATGCTAGGCAAGTTCTCTACCACTCAGCTACACCTCCAGCCCTTGGTTTTTAGAGACAGGTTTCACTATGTATCCTAAGCTGGCTTTGAACCTTCAATCCTTCCACTTCAAGTACTGGGACTACAGGAGTCCATCACCTTGTCCAACTCAATTCCTTTGTTTTAATAGAACTTTTTTTTAAGATGTATTTTTTCTGGGAACTTATTTTTTTATTGGTTTATGTTTTATTTTAAATCAATAGGATAATACATACCTAGTCTTTCTTATCCTTTCTTCTACATTTCAGTTAGCATCAATTAGTTATACAAAGGGTTTCGTGTTGACATGTCCATACATGCATGCAAGGTACCTAATCAGACTCATCTGGGTAGAACTGAACCTTGTCCCATCCAAATCCACACTGAGCAACCTCATTCTATGACAAGTCTGCCTGTCTTTTCTAAATCTATACCACTGCATTTACATCTGGATAAAACTGAAAATGATAACAATAATAACAAGAATGGTACTATTAATTGAGCAACTGCTGAGTCTGAAGCCTGTTTAAGTCCCTTACATGTATGGCCTTACGTAACCTTTACAAAAAAATACTATTCTTCCCCTACCCATGGTACAGACAAAGAAGTTGAGACTGGAAGCCCGACAGCTAAGTATGTGGTTGTCTATTTAAAAATAAAATTTACTGTTGATTTCACAGCCTTAACAGTTACCTCACAGATTACACTGGACACTTTGCTAGAACAACCCTTGCGAAATTCTTCTCATTCCTCCAGACCCACTTAATATGCCTATTTCTCACTGAAAGATCTCCAGTTTCCTCAGTTCTTCTGATCCATTCTCAGCCTCCCCATTAACCAATCCATCCCACCATATTCACAGACAGTGCCTTCCTTATTAGTAATTGTCTTTTCTGTACACTTGATTATAACATCCCATTTCATTACTGTGCTCCTCAAGGCATCTAGCAAAAGGCTTTAAAAGAACTGAGCACTTGGTATTAAATTCTGAATTCTCCCTTTGCCATCCATTCATTCATTTAAAATTCAATAGATTTGCTATAGAATAAGCCAGCTACACTCTCTTCTCCCCAGCTCCCAGAGCAATGGTCCTTGATTATGTCAAAAAGAGCTATCTTAATAATTATTTGACTCATTTTTAACTGCCAGTTATTGAAAAATCTTTGGAGGGAAGGTCACTCTGGGATTTCTGATATACTGTGACAGAAGGAAGGACAAGGACAAGTCTGTACCAGCACCTTAGAATAAGGTGGGTGTACACAGTTTAATCCAATTCTGTTTTCAACACATCATGAAAATGGTGGGAATTTTAGAATTCTGAACAATTTCACAAATTTTCCTGAATATTTACTTGCTCCCATCAGAGATGCTTTCCAAAAGCAGGGTTTATATATAGAAAGAGAGGTTTGGGGAACGAAAACCAAGTGCATCCCATAAAAACCCACAAATTCTATGGATTGAATGATACCAGAGCTCAACTTTTCCTGCTAAAACAGTGTTTTCCAAAATAGTGTATGGATACTTCATTTTGACAAAAAAGAGCATACTGAAATAAATATACGAGGGGAGAATCTACATTTTAGGTTAGTCAGTTATTGAACAAACAATTTTCAGATCTTTTTGAGGACTGAACATTGCCAAGGAAACAGAACAATAATCCCTACCATTACAAATCTTAGATTTCAGAAAGAAAATAAAATGTTTTGTGGTTGGGGGGGGCAAGAACAGACCAAGATTTTCAACACTAATCAAGAGATTTTTTTCCAATAAAAAATATTACCATACCAATTATGATTTATTGGGATAGATCCTAAGTGTATACTATCGACTTTAATAGTAATGTTTATAGTATCTCTCACTTTACTCTGAACACAATGACAGCCTCTGATGTCTGTTCCTTTAATCCTCTTTCCTCAGTAGCCCCACACCTGGCTTTCTCCCATCCTGTAGATCTCTGCCTAAAAAGCTACCTCCTGGCTGGGGATATGGCCTAGTGGCAAGAGTGCCTGCCTCATATACATGAGCCCTGGGTTCGATTCCCTAGCACCACATATAGAGAAAATGGCCAGAGGGGGCGCTGTGGCTCAAGTGGCCGAGTGCTAGCCTTGAGCAAAAAGAAGCCAGGGACAGTGCTCAGGCCCAGAGTCCAAGCCCCAGGACTGGCCAAAAAAAAAAAAAAAAAAAAAAAAAAAAAAGCTACCTCCTCTGGTTCCTAAGCCCTTCCTCAAGTATCTCAGTAAAAAGAGAAAGAAAGGGGCTGGGGATATGGCCTAGTGGCAAGAGTGCTTGCCTTGTATACACGAGGCCCTGGGTTCAATTCCCCAGCACCAGATATACAGAAAACGGCCAGAAGTGGCGCTGTGGCTCAAGTGGCAGAGTGCTAGCCTTGAGTAAAAAAAAAGAAGCCAGGGACAGTGCTCAGGCCCTGAGTCCAAGCCCCAGGACTGGCCAAAAAAAAAAAAAAAGAGAGAAAGAAAGCCCCACATGTCCACATTTCCTATGATTGCCCTGCTTTACTTTTCTTCATAGAATGTTTCACCAAATGTCACATTTTAGCTTTATTTGCCTAACCATTTATTGTCAGTCACATTTCATCAGAATAAACATCATGATGGCAGAGGCTTTGGCATTAAGTTACCCACTACATCTGGAGCAATTAGCATTTCCTTGTTCATGGGAAGGCTCTGAGAGCTGCTAAATGGTTCAATGAACTTGACAAATCACAGTAACATCTACATACACTTTGGGAAGAAGAAACCTATTTATGTAGACTATTTGCTTGGTCTATAGACACTATTTGATGCCTTTACGAATGTCAGTATTTCTTGTATTAGCTAATTTTAAAATTCGTTTGCATTAGCTAATTTTTAAAAAGAGAGAGGTTGTATCAGAGAAAGCTTTGTGCTAAGACCAAAGAGACTATATTGGTTTGGGCTCTTTACTTAAAGAATATTCTCTTTTTTGGCGATTTCCACCTGTTTATTTAATTTTATTGTCAAGGTGATATACAGAGGGATTACAGTTACATACGTAAGGCAGAGAGCACATTTCTTGTCAAAGTTGTTACCCTCTCCCTCATTTTGAAGAATATTCTTAACCTTACTTCCACTGCAGGTGAAACCAGAGAAATGAACTTCCTGGATGGAGTTCTTTCCAGTTCAGATGCTTGGGCTAATGCCTTGCTTTCCTCAAAGAAGCACATGTGGCTTATGGACATAAGAAGGGATTTTCAGATCTCAAAGCTTCCTGTGTAAATAGCATTCAGAAACTCACTTTGGAGTCACAAAAAAGGTGGCTGTTGAAACACTGGCGCTTTCAGTAATTTAAGACTATTCAAATTTTTCATTATTATTGTGCTTAATAATTGTCATCACTTACTAAGTGCCAACACTTTAGGAACCTAGTTAAAAGGAAAAAAATCTAATTACAGGGTGCAGGTATTTGCATAAATTGATGGATTGGGGGCTTATATTAACCACATACTCTAAAGCCAGGAAGGTTAAATTCTCTTGATTTTATTTTTATTTTCTTTTAATCTTGTTAACTGTTTTGGATGGACTAATGGAAAAGCATAATCCTTTCTCCTTCACTCAGGCACCTGGTGGCCCATCTCAGCCACTAGAAGACAATTATTTAAGATAATGTATTATTGTGACATAATTTTGTAGATTTGGGAGATAACAAAAAAGTGTCTAAACTCTGATTCTGCTATTTATTAACTTTGTCTTCCTACTTCCTTTTAATCTTAAGATTTAGGGCTGGAGTGTGGCTTTGTGGTAGAGTGCTTGCCTAGCATGCATGAAGCCCTGGGTTCAATTCCTCAGTACCACATACACAGAAAAAGCCAGAAGTGTTGAAAGCACTAGCCTCGAGCAAAAAAGAAACTCAATGACAGTGCCCAGGCCCTGAGTTCAAGCCCCAGGACTGGCAAAAAAGAAAAAAATAAGATTTGGAGGTTTTAATTTTTCATGAAAATAAGAGGCAAACTGAAATAAAGTCAACACAGGAATTTTTATAATAAGCTACAATTTGTAAGGTATTGAGCATATGCTCATCACCATTACCATCTTCATGATCTCAAAGAAGTGGATCCTAAGGAAGGATAAATGGATAACGTTCAAAGTCATCCTCTCTTGCAAAGGAAAAATAGTTTCAGAATTCCTCTCCCCCCTAATAAAACTAATATGTCTTATTGTCCATTCTGATACTTCTCCACAAGAATTATGTTTCATTGTAAACTTAGTACAGAACAGTTTTTGTGCCTACATGTTATTCATCTCTTTTCTACAAAGCAAAAGCAACAAATTAGTATACAAAAATGGCTAAAAATTGACCCACATGTCTACTTTCTTTGCTCTTCTTTAATATTTGTTTTCTCCACTTATATTCTTATACATTAAAATACCACTACACATAAAATTCTGAAATCTGGCTTGTACTGAAACATTAAAAGATTTGGCAAACCAGAAATCAAATCTCAGATAGTCAGATAATTTTGAACAAGTGTGTCAATTAAGTAAGGAAACAAAAATCTTTCAATAGGATCAAAGACCTCAAGGTAAAAGCAGATACTCTGAAAATATTGCAGGAAGGAATAGGAAAAACACTTGGGCTCCTTGGCACAGTTCGAAGCTTTCTTAATAAAGGCCCAAAAAAGTAAAAAAAAAAAAAAAAAAAAAAAAAAAAAAAAAAAAAAAGGTTGGACAAATGGGATTGCATCAAGCTGAAGAGCTTCTGCATGGCAAAGAACATAGATTGTAAGATAAATAGAAAGCCCTCAGATTGGGAGAAGATCTTCACTGGCCTTACAACAGACAAGGCCTCATGTCTAAAATATACTTAGAACCCAAAAAATTACATTCTCCCAAAACAAATCCTCAAAGAAACAAATGTTCCTTAGTAAATGGGCTAAAGACTTAAAGAGACATTTCTCTGAAGAGGAAATGAGAATGGCCAAGAGGCACAAGAAGTGCTCAACTTCACTGGCCATAAAAGAAATGCAAATCAAAACAACATTGAGATTCCACCTCACCCAGTAAGAATGGCCATTACCAAGAAAACTAATAATAACAGATGCTGGCAGGGATGTGGTCAAAAAAGAACCCTACTACAATGTTGTGGGAGTGTAAACTTGTTTAACCACTCTGGAAAGCAGTGTGGAGGTTCCTCAAAAGGCTAAACATAGGACTCCCCTATGACCCAGCAACCCCACTTTTGGGCATTTACCCAAAGGATCACAAGCAAGACCACACGAAAGCTACCAGCCCAACAATGTTCAGCACAGCACAATTTATCATCACTAAAATATAGAACCAACCCAGATGCCCCTCAGTAGATGAATGGATCAAGAAAATGTGGTACAGGTGCTGGGGATATAGCCTAGTGGCAAGAGCGCTTGCCTCGTATACATGAAGCCCTGGGTTCAATTCCCCAGCACCACATATACAGAAAATGGCCAGAAGTGCCGCTGTGACTCAAGTGGCAGAGTGCTAGCCTTGTGCAAAAAGAACCCAGGAACAGTGCTCAGGCCCTGAGTCCAAGGCCCAGCACTGGCAAAAAAAAAAAAAAAGAAAGAAAATGTGGTACATATACACAATGGAATTCTATGCTTCTACCAGGAAGAATGACATTGCCCCATTCATAAGGAAATGGAAAGACCTGAAAAAAACCATACTAAGTGAAATAAGCCAGACCCAAAGAAACATAGACTCTATGGTTTCCCTCATTGGTAATAATTGGTACATGGCTAGGATAGTCCTAGCTATGGACTAGCAGAGGATCAATAGCTCAATAGCTATGTACATATGAACACCTAAGATGATGCAAAACAAAATGAACTCCAAGTTATGGAAATAGGTGGTTTATCATTGTTGTTATTTTCAATGTACCATATGAAATTATGACTTTCTCTTTTGTCTTTCTTCCCCATGGTTTACCCCTGATGTCACTGTAACTGATACTGGTACCATGGGTATTGTACATACGTTTTATCAGAACTAGGGAAGGGAAGGGTTGAACATCAAAATGGAGAGACAAAGGGTAAAAGGCAAACCAATACAACAGCAATACTTTGAAGACAATACACTATAAACCAACTGTACAACTTTGGGAAAGGAGGAAATTGGGGAGGGGAAAAGGTGGGAGAAAAATGAGGGAGGAGGTAACAAGTTTGATAAGAAATGTATTCACTGCCTTACCTATGAAACTGTAACCCCTGTGTACATCACTTTGACTATAAATTAATTAATTTTTTAAAAAATCTTTCAATATTGAATGCTGAAAGGCAAAGTGAGAACCTTGAGATTGAACAAAGGAAATATTAAGGTCAAAAATGCCCACATAGCTGAGCTAAAAATCAGACATGGGCCAAGGCTGTGAGTTGTCAGTAGGCTCAGCTGGCTCAACCAAATTACTTATCTCTCTCCTATAGCAATGAATGAATGTCTCTGGACAATTCATTCCCAGAGCCTTTCTCACTAGGCTTAAGTAACAAAGGTTAGAGGTAGGAAATACTTTCTAGATAATGCCATTCAACCCCATCATTGGAGATGAGGAAATAAACGGAAGTGGAATGTCTAACCCAAGCCATATCAATATCAAAGATATCATCTCTGATCCTGGGTTCTCAAGAAGGAGAGATGTCTTCCGCCTATATGTAACTGACTATTGACTGTTTGTGACAGACTACTAGCTGTGGGGTGAATAGGGCTGCAATGAACATGGTTGTGTTAATAGTTTATTATAACCTTGCTTGTGTTCTATTGGATAAATGCCCAGGAGTGGGGTTTCTGGGTCATAGGGTAGTTCTATATTCAGCTTTTTAAGGTATCTCCATACTGTTTCCAGAGTGATTGTACAGGCTTACATTCCCACCAACAATGGGTGGCAGTAGCTGTGGGTAGTAGTGGTAACAATGCTTACTGGTAGTTTTTTGCAAGTGGTGTGGAATGTTGGTGGTAGTGTACCCTTTAGAGAATGTGATGGTCGTTACGGAGGTATTAGTTACAGAAACTGGCAGTTGCATATGTTTGGTTTAGGGTATGGAGAAATGACAGGCAATTATTCTTAATGCAAAATTTTGGGATTGTATTACATAATTAATATGCTGTTTAACTATGAAAAGATGTAGCTTAAAAATAGCTGATCAAGCTGGGCACTGGTGGTTCCAGCCAGTAATCCTAACTACTCAGGAGGCTGAGATTTTAGGATTACAGCTCAAAGCCCAACCTGGGCAGGAAAGTCCATGTGACTCTTATCTCCAATAAACCACTCAGAAAAAGCTGGAAGTGGCATTGTGGCTTGAATGGTAGAGTGCTAGCTCTGAGCAAAAGCAGCTCACTGGCCCTGAGTTCAAGCCCAGGACTGGAAAAATAATAAAATAGCTGATCATAAAACAACCACTGTCACCAAAATTCTCTTGGTTTTATTTCCTGTGATCTATTACTATCCATCACTGGCAGAAACCCACTAATGTAGCAGAAAACTGTAATACTACTCTGATGACAATGATTTTCCTATTATTAATTTAGGGCTATATGTGCCTGTTTACACATGTGTAGAGACTAATCCTCAGAAAAGTACATATTATTCCCATTTTGTAGGCAGACAGGCTTAGATTGAGTGGTTTTGTGCATTTTGCCAAAAGTTATTCAGTAAAATTAAGTCTGTCCCCCAAACCCATTCTTATTCCTTCTGTAATAGACGGTGAAGGGACATAGCTGCTCATGGGTTTAGAGAAGGAGGTTGTAGAGTGTGATTTCACAGATAACTCTTTTATTTCTAAAATAAATAAGGAAATAAAATATTGCCACACTTTCAAATTCAGTACAAAAGACTAGTATTTCTATAGATAGGTCCCTTAATGCAAGATAAGTAAAAGCATTCTAATAAAATTAGAGACCTTGATAAAGGAGGGGAACTTAGTACCAGATGTCATCAAGGCTCTAGCCCAGTTCCAAGCAACATTTGCACCCTATTTCCTTCCTTTGCTTTTCCCCTCAATGCATTGAAGTGAGAGAATTGTGTTAACAGACAACTTGGTTTTATTTCATTCCTGTCACTCGCTATCTATGTAATGTGGATGAGTAATTTAATCTTCCTGAACCAATGTTTTTCATCTAGAATGTGAAATAATAATAACCTTATAGATTACTATAAATTTGAGTGATATAATACATACATTACTTTTTAAAAACATCTGCAGGCTCTCTATTCAGGTTTCAAATGCATTATCAGAATTTGTCCGTTCAACAGATGATTTCTGAGACAACTACTGGACATCTTTGAAGTACTAAGTTGCAGACATGAAAGAAATAACTGGTAATCTATGATTTATGCCTTTGTGCAAATAACATTCCAGTTAGATGAGACCAACATCAAAATAAATATGAAGAGCATATAGAATATTAAGTGGTAGGTGAAAATAATATGAAGAAAAGCAGAGAAAAGGAATGTCTAGGTAGAGGAGGGACTTTCATTTTAAATTGGAAAAATATGTAGATGGGAGCTAGGCCCATATACCTTCCCCTACACAAAAATTGATACAAAATGCATCAAAGACCTAAGTGTAAGGCCTGAAACTATCAAAGGAAAACATAGTGAAGGTCCTTGAAATTATAGGCATAGGTAACACCTTTCTGCACAGGACTCCTGTTGTCAGCAAAAACTGAAAGTGAGAGTGCATCAAAATAAACATCTTCTGATAGAAAAGGAAACAATTACTAGAATCAAGAGACAACCTACAGAATGAGAGAAAATTCTTACAAGCTGTTCATCAAACAAAAGATTAATATCAAGAAGACATAAAGAGCAATAAAACTTCAACATCAAGAGGGAAGGGGTAACATTGTCCAAAAAGAAATACACTCTTACCTGGCTTATATAATTATAACCCCTCTGTACATCACCTTTACAATAACTTTTTTATTTAAATTCAAAACCAAAAGAACAGGGGCTGGGGATATAGCCTAGTGGCAAGAGTGCCTGCCTCGGATACACGAGGCCCTAGGTTCGATTCCCCAGCACCACATATACAGAAAACGGCCAGAAGCGGCGCTGTGGCTCAAGTGGCAGAGTGCTAGCCTTGAGCGGGAAGAAGCCAGGGACAGTGCTCAGGCCCTGAGTCCAAGGCCCAGGACTGGCCAAAAAAAAAAAAAAAATTAAAAAAAATAAAAAAAAAAACCAAAAGAACAAACAATTCAAAAAAATAAATGGGCAACTAAGACAGTTCTAGAAAGAAATGCAAATGGCTAACAAATGTGAAGAAATGTCTGACAACTTTAACTATAAAGGAAATGTAAATTAAATTACAATGAAAACCCATCTCGCCCAGATAAAATGGCCATCATAAAAAAAAGCAAACTGCCTGGGAATGTGGCTTAGCGGTAGAGTGCTTGCCTACCATGAACAAAGCCCTGGATTCTATTCCTCAGCACCACATAAACAGAAAAAGCCACAAGTGGCAGTGTGGCTCAAGAGGTAGAGTGCTAGCCCTGCTCAAAAAAAGAGGCCAGGGACAGTGCTCAGGCTTTAAGTCGAAGCCCCAAGGTTGCCAAAAAAAAAAAAAAAAAAAAAAAAGGCTGAGAATGTGGCTTACTGGTAGAGTGCTTGCCTAGCATGCATGAAGCCCTGAGTTTGATTCTTCAGTTCCACATAAACAGAAAAAGCCAAAGTGGCAGAGTGCTAGCCTTGAGCAAAAGAAGCTCACGGACAGTGCCCAGGCCCTGAGTTCAAGTCCCAGGATTGGCAAAAAAAAAAAAATGATGGCTGGTAAAAATTTTTTTAAAAATTTCAAGAAAAAGGTAACCTTATAATCTGTTGGTAGGAATATAAATTAGTGCAAACACTATGGAAATCAATAATTAAAGTTCCACGATAACATAAAAATTGAGCCAATCACTGTGACTCACACCTACAATTCTGGCTACTCAGAGGAAATCAAGGTTTGAGGCTAGCCTAGGCAATTAGGGAGCCTCTATCTCAACAAATAAGCCAGGCGTGGCAGATTGTGCCCAGTCTCAGCTATGAGGCCATAATAATTGAGAAAGATTAATTTAGAGAATGACATCTAAAGATCTGAGAAAAAGAAAGAGCAAGCCCAGAAAATACACAACGAGAGTAGTCCAGGCAAATGGAAGATTAACTATCAATACACTCAAGAGGAATTTTCTGATGTGTTTCAGGATTAGCAGGAAATCTACTGAGACCTAAGTGGAGTGGGACAGTAACCTGAGACAATGAGATCAGAGGGAATGAATCTAGAGAGGTATACAAGATGACATAAGAGAGACTGGCAGGCCATTGTCCAGCCTGAAGTAATCACTCTGAGACGGGAGCCTTGAGTGTTTGGGACAAAGGTGTGCTCTTTCTTGACTCATGTCTGAGGCACTGCTTTTAAGAACACACTGGGGATATAGCTCAATGGCAGAGCACTTATCTGATATGAGCAAGACTCTGGGTTTGACTCTCTAGCACCACAAGAAAGGAAGGAAGGAGAGTCAACAGACAGTAAGTGCACAGTGGTCAAAAGTACAAACAATAGTGGCTTAGAGAAGTAGTGGGGAGAGTCCCAGCACCATGTGGCCTTATTTTGAATGCAAAGCCTACAGCATTTACTAGGATTTGGGAGGTGTGATAGTAAGACACCCAGGATTTGGAACAAGTCCTCCGGTGATGCTGAGGGAGAACTACTCTCTGCAAAACAATGATGCAATCCCTTTGAAGGTGAAATCTGTTTTTATAACATTGATTCCTCTTTAAAGACACAAACTTCTTCGCAGATTGATAGATATAATAGTATTTTTAATGAAAACACACAAAATAAGGGCATTTTCAGAAAAATGTTAGAAATCATTACAAGTCATAATATCAATTCATGTGTTTTCAGCCATGATAATATCAAATTGCATATATATGCAATGTAATATATATATATACATATATATCTCATATGTAGTAGGGGGAAGATGTTGCTTAAGACAGGGTCTCAAATATGTAGCCCAGACTGGCTTCAAACTTGTGATCCTCCTGCCTCCAGCCTCAAGTGCTAGAGTGTACACTATCGTATATCTTTAGGCATTTATTAAATAAGCAAATCCATTTTCAAACTCTTTAGCTTATCAAGCTGCATGGTAGGGAATATTTTAGGGAAGTACTTGATCCCTTCTCTGAGGTGACAGAGATGCTGTCTAAATGAGACCCAGGAAATGTAAAGGTTTGGTTTCCATTAATTACAAATTTCCCTTTTGTAAGTTTCAGAGAATACTGAAGGTAAATGTGACTGGCCTTCACTAGGCATTATCAGCAGGTTGAACCTAAATTAATAATCTATGCTATTTCTTTTTGTCTCTTCAGCCTATGGCCATGCTGTGTATATGTGACAAGCCACAGGCTATTCCTAATGATGGGAAATGGTTTTAAGCAACCTATAATGTAATTGTTGTTGCTTCTTTTCCTATGATGATCTTAGAGACATTAATTTAAAAGGAATGGAGCAGTCAGCACTGTCATAGTGACTTTTTAAAAGTAATAGAATAGAAGTGATTTCAAACTTAGTTTCAACTCCTCAGAAGCTAAAGAAATTAGAAGAAAAAAAAGTGTCACCAATACTCTAATTCAAATATTTGTTTCTGAAGAGTTTCTACTCTCAACAGCACTTACTGTAAATACCAGAAAATCAGGCTGTATTTGAATCTCCTGTTTGGAAAACTAACAACTCTTGACAAAACTCCTAGTCTTACAGAAATAGGAAAGAATGGAATGGAGCCCATCAGCTCTGAATCTTTCATCCTCTGAATCCAAGGGGGAAAAAAATCCCTTAGGGGCTGGGAATATGGCCTAGTGGAAAGAGTGCTTGTCTCATATACATGAAGCCCTAGGTTCGATTCCCCAGCACCACATACATAGAAAATGGCCAGAAGTGGCACTGTGGCTCAAGTGGCAGAGTGCTAGCCTTGAGCAAAAAGAAGCCAGGGACAGTGCTCAGGCCCTGAGTCTAAGGCCCAGGACTGGCAAAAAAAAAAAAAAAAAAAAAAAAATCCCTTAGTCTCTAAGGGCCTCAAAGTAATGATGATTTCCATTCACCTCTCTGAGAGATACTAGTCTCCAAGAAAGAGAAACAGGGTTAATTATGCACTTACTCATTTAGTCAAAAAAATACATAAAATGTTTTGTTTTAGAACTATTTTGTATACATTCTACAACAGTGAGAAATCAGAGAAAGGAAAAAGAAAAATCAACTTCCTGACCTTACAAAATTTACATACCATATTGATACTTATATCAAAGTAACTTCAGCCAAATAGTACAAAGACTAAAAGCTAAATTTTTCAGGCATTTCTTTTCATATTTGTATCGAATCTCAACTTATCTATGAATATCAATATTTCTTTTTTAAAAGAGGGACAAGGTAACAAACAGTACAAGAAATGTATCCAATGCCTAACGTATGAAACTGTAACCTCTATGTACATCAGTTTTATAATAAAAACTTTAAAAAAACATAAAAAAATTTAAAAAAGAAAATCATGCTTCCTGCTAAATATAAAATTAACATTTATGAAAAACTCCAATTTTTCATAACTATAGATATAAATATAGATGTCAATATAAATACTGGTATACAAATATAGACACAGTAGGAACCTAGTAGAGCAATTAAAAGGTATGATTTGAAGTTCACAAACACGTGCTCTAGGCTTGAATCTGTTGCTTAACTAGCTATATTACATTAGATAAACGTGTTGATCTCTTTAAGCCTAAATGTCCTCACCTGTTAAGTTGAAATCATAATGATGCATATTTAATAGGATCATTGTAATGACTATGAGGAAGTATACTAAACATTAATTCCCATGGCTGGCACCATCTTCATACCTAATCATCATTATCATTATGACATCTCTATTAATTCTATGTATCATAGGTGAAAATTAAGAATCCTATCGGCAAAATCTTAATCATGCTTTTTAATTACCCAAAAGTGTCATTCTCAGTCACTAGGGAGACATCCATCCTAAGTTCTTGCACAAATTATTTCTAAAGTTTGCTAAGAAACACTAATAGAAATTCAGCTAAATATCTCACTACATGCCCCTGAAATACACCTACATTTGAATCTGCTTCACCTGAGTTCCCAAAGTAGGTCACTAGCATGTGGCATACCTTACACCACTGTATTTTCTTAAAGCTAATTGCTTCTTGCATAAATATGTTTCTTCTCTTCTATTTGGCATTTTTTTTCCTTTCTTTCTCTAAATCAAGACCTTAACATAAGCCTCTCTAGGAAAGATTATTTTTCCCCTGAAATGCAATGAAACAATTTAAAACATATTTACCTCTAAACACAACTTATACTTTTTTTGTCATTCTTCTAGACTAGCCTTATGCAAACCAATTTTTGGTTCAACAGTATAGGATTATTTTCTTAGAAGCCTTATATGATACAAGTCCAAATGTTTTTACATGTAATATTTCTGTTGTGTATGATTCAAAAATGTGTTACTTCTCAGTTCTCTGGTTACTAGATATCATCTTTCTCCTCTCCTTTACCTTTCAACAGTACACACAGTTACCTATTAAATTCTACTTTCTGCTACACAGTGTTGCTAAGAGGAAATAAATATTCTTTTTTTGTTCTTTTTTTTTTTTTTGCCAGTCCTGGGCCTTGGACTCTGGGCCTGATCACTGTCCCTGGCTTCTATTTGCTTAAGGCTAGCACTCTGCCACTTGAGCCACAGCGCCACTTCTGGCCGTTTTCTATATATGTGGTGCTGGGGAATCGAACCCAGGGCTTCATGTATATGAGACAAGCACTCTTGCCACTAGGCCATGTTCCCAGCCCCGGAAATAAATATTCTTACTAAATAAAAAAGTTTAAATAACAAATGCTATTTCTCTCCCAGTTTAATATGCATAGAATTTGTGGCAGACACTTCCTTTAACAGAATAGTTTGAAGGTTCCCAACACCAAGAAACAATAAATGCTTAAGGAGATGGAAGTGCTAATTACTCTGACTTAATCATGACACGTACTGAAGTATCACACTGTGCCTATAAATATCCTTGATTCTCAAAACTATTCAGTAGGTTGGCTCCCTAGAAATATGTAAGGTGTTTTATCACGTAACAAAAACATAGAATTTTAGTGACATTAAATGGATCAAGGACAAAAACCATTCTACTTTGCACATGTTAAAATTCAGATGAATTGAGGTTTTAACTTTTAGACTAGACAAATGGGCATCAAAAATTCATGATGTTTATTAACAATTCAGATTCCCAGTTCCCACGCATAGACATTCTAATCCTATAAGTCTAGGGTCAAACCTGGTGCCTTAAAAATCTGAGAACATTTCCCTAAGGATTAAAGGATTTGGTGAGAAGCTCACTTTTAATAAACTACAAGGCATATGTTCAAACTCAACCTTACCTAATCTTTCTAAATTTCACTTGTGTTTACATTTTCTAAATATATTTCCCTTTTATCTAAAATAAGTTGGAAATAACTGGGTTAGATTTTTGAAAGAAAGCTAATTATTACGAATCAAAATAAAAGTAGTATCAGTTTTACTGCAGCAGTGTTTACACTGATTTAAAAAAATCTAAGAAAATAAGCATGTGCTCAGTCCTTTGAAGGTGGTTTTGTGAAAAATAGGGACTTAGGGGGTCCTAATTTCTCCCTCTAAAAATAAAATATAGATGAAATCCCCTACGACACTATCCTATTAATGTTATTACCCAGATCCATGTATGGAAGAAAGTGCTGGGTAATTAGAAATCCCAGGCAGTGACTTGGTGAGCTCAAGTAGAGATTTCTGACAAAATCAGAAGTGAATGGCATATATTTGGGTTAGAATAAATCTTACTGAAATATGAAGCCTTCTTTAAAGAGAATCCTACAAAGTAAATAAAAGTGAATTTGCGGGGCTGGGAATATGGCCTAGTGGCAAGAGTGCTTGCCTCATATACATGAAACCCTGGTTCGATTCCCCAGCACCACATATATAGAAAATGGCCAGAAGTGGCGCTGTGGCTCAAGTGGCAGAGTGTTAGCCTTGAGCAAAAAGAAGCCAGGGACAGTGCTCAGGCCCTGAGTCCAAGCCCAGGACTAGCAAAAAAAAAAAAAAAAAAAAAAAAAAAAGTGAATTTGCCAGTGCAAAATGGCAACATCTCCAAGTGTATCATTAGGGTACTTTCAAAGATTAAAAAAGATGGGGAGAACTCCTAGCAAAAGGCCAGGTCTAGAGGCCTGGATCAAGTAACAGAGTGTCAGCTGTGAGGGGGTAAAAATGAGTGAGATCATAAGGCCTGATGTTTAAGACCCTGTACCAGCATAAAAGATGAAAAAAGATGTGAGAATTCAGAGAAGTCTGAAAGCCAAAATTGGCAGCCACACCAGTGTCTAAGTCTATAGGAAATCCCTACCAAGTACAAGCCAAGGAAGCTGAAATAAGACAACCCACACTGTCTCCACAAATATACCACCTAAAAGATAATTGGGAGTAAGTTTAGATCTCCATTTATTATTTATCTCTGAGTTGGTGACTCAGGAACCATGCTCTTATAAAGCCAAACAGGAATCCCTCTCCTGGGAGACACATTCTTCTGTTCCTATCTTTATTCCTCTCAAATGTCCCCCATTCAAAATATAATGGACGATCTTAAAGTGAAGAAAAGAAAACCTAAGCTTGGTGCCAGTGCCTCATGCCTATAATCCTAGCCACTCAGGTGGCTGAGATCTGAGGATCTCTGTTCAAAAGCAAGCCCAGGCAGGAAAAGCCATCAGATTCTTATCTCCAATACTAGAAAAATGGAAGTGGTGCTAGCCTTGAGCAAAAAAAGCTCAGGGACAGCACTCAGGCCCTGAGTTCAAGCCCCATGACCAATTAAAATGAGAACTTGCAGTGATAGTTAATGACACACAAATGTTGGTAAGTAAGGGATAGATCAGAAAGAGTCTACTTGTATAGGAAGCTACCGTCTTTGAGGATTTTTCATGCATTCAAATGTTCAGATACAGGGCAATGTAGACAAAAGTTCGTGTGAATTCAACACAATGAATGGTTATGTGTCTATGAAAATCAGCCAAGGGCTGTGCACATTAGTCTTTCTACCTGTCCTCAATCTGTGATGAAGACAAATGGAGGAACGAGAAGTAAACAGGTTTTTTCCAGTTGGTTTTAGTGGTGGGCATGCTGAGTACATAGTCTTACAATGTAGAAATGAGCTGGTTAATGTTCAAAAACAGTGTATATACTATTTTTCTCTTTGCTGTGACAAACTATCTGGCTGAACCAACCTAAGGGAGGAAAGATTTATTTTGGTTCATCATTTCAGACTCAGTGTTTGGCTTATGCTTGAGGTGAGTATCATGGCAGCAGCAGAATGTGATGCAGGACCTTCTTCACCGTATGAATGCCAGGAAACAGAGGGGTCACCCAAGTCCCAGGGCTATGACCCAGTGATCTACCTCTTCCAGCTATACCCACCTCCGTACATTTCCAGAACCTCCCAAAATAGAACTGGTAACCAACCTTTCAACACAAGAGCTTTGAGGTGAGATGTTATCCTATCCAAACTATAACAAATCAACTTTGTTGAAGTATAATTTGCATTCAATGGAATGTACCCACAGTTCAATGTGTTTTGACAAAGATATATTTCAATGGGTCTGGAGTTCCCATGAAGTTATAGATAAAGCATTTCCATCACCCCAGAAAGTTCCTGCATACACTCTCCCTTCTCCCAGAAAATCACTGATTGTAATTCCTACTGTTACACATTCGTTTTTGGGGGGGGTTGGGGGTTTGGGGGGGGTTGTTTTTTTGTTGTTGTTGTTTTTCAAATTTTTATTATCAAACTGATGTACAGAGAGGTTACAGTTTCATACGTTAGGCTTTGGATACATTTCTTGTACTGTTGGTTTTTTGTTTTTTGTTTTGTTGTGTGTGTGTTTTTTGTGCCAGTCCTGGGCCTTGGACTCAGGGCCTGAGCACTGTCCCTGGCTTCTTTTTGCTCAAGGCTAGCACTCTGCCATTTGAGCCACAGTGCCACTTCTGGCCATTTTCTATATATGTGGTACTGGGGAATCGAACCCAGGGCTTCATGTATACAAGGCAAGCACTCTTACCACTAGGCTATATTCCCAGCCCCTACAGATTAGTTTTGACTCTGCTGAACCTTACGAGAATTTTTTTTTGTCTTTAGTTCCTTTCACTCTGCATAATGATTTTAATATTTATCATGTTGCCAAGTGTATCAATGTACTTAGTGTTCATTCCTCTTCATTGCTGATTACACTATTAAATAGTCATACTATTGTTATTTATTTACCTACTGTGGGTATTTAGATTGTAAATCAAACTGTTACAAACATTTGTATGTAAACTCTTGTGAGCAGACATTTTGCTTTTCTTTGGTAAATATCTAGGAGAGTTGTTGGGTCATATGGTAGGTGTGTATTTATCTGAATAAGGAATTGACAGGTTTATTTCTGATGGGATTGTACAATTTTATACTCACTAGTCTTTGCTATCACTACTCAGGATTTTTTTTAGCAACTTAAGAGCAGTACTTTTATGGGCTTTAATCCAAAGAATATATGTTTGCTGACCTTGATTTGATTTTTATGTGCTATGTAATCATCACTTTGAAGAACTGCTACTTTCCAAATTCATGTGTTTGTGGCATGTCCTTTGCACTTCACTAGATTCTGTCCTCTAGGTCCTTGGCTACTTGGTTCCACTTCATTTGCTACCTTAACTCCATTCATGGCCACAGCTCTACTGCATCATTCTCTGGCTCCCTCCTGATCTTTCTGGTTTCAGAGAAGACACAGGTCTCAAGGATTAGGATATGACTGTTGAAGGGTCTATGCCATCCAATCTTAAATATCAGAGAAGCACTCTCTCTTGGGGATAAACTTTTATCAATAGACAATAGAAATAATACAACTACCAAATAAGTTTCTTCCCAGTTTCTTATTGTTCTGGGTGGACTAAGGCCCAATGGTGCTGTGTATACAGCTCCATCTTGCATAGCTTAGTGGTTATACCCGCTAAGTAGCCACTGTGAGTCCTTACAGCCCATCGCGAAAGGGTGCCTCAAGTAGGGCATCGATTCATACTTGCTCACTACTTTTTCCTCCCACTTTCTTCCCTGAGATTTGAACTTACAAGAAATCACTCCTTTAAGTTCTGTTGTTAGAGAACTCTGACTGTCCACTAGTTCTTTCTCCTGATCTCTCAATCCTCATCCTTAATGCCTTTTTGTGACAAATTTTTGTTGACTTTATTATAAGTCATCCAGTGTCTCTAATAAATTCCATTTTGGTCAGTCAGTTTCTGTTGCCCAAAGCCAAGGAACTTTAATCCATTCATTCAAACAAGAATATAATTCAGTGAGATATTATATCGCTATAATAATTTATCCTATGAAAGAGGAGACAAGCTCTCAGAAGTTTATGGAGTTAATCATCACTGTGGCAGAAATGTATATAATAACACCCGGCAAACAGGAGGTACTAAGTAAATATTTTCTGGACCTGAATCAGGAACCCTGCTCAGAATTGCATTATCCACCAGATTTGAACTCAAAGCTCTTTGAGCTTATTTTTATACCACATACCATTTGAGGGTAAAGACTTCAACAGGACTGATTCTCTCTTACATACTATGTAAAAAGTCCCCTCTCCTAGCTGATATAATTCTTCATTCAAATAGTTACCTCAGGTTTTTACTGCACTTGCTTCTGAATTACATTTCTTAATTTTATCTGGGTTAAAGAATAGTATATCTAAGAATACCAATGAAACAAAACAAACTGGAAGACTTTTGCCACCAACTATAAAGGCCAAGTGTAAAACCGTAGTACAGTAATTCAGACACCATGGGGGTTAACACAAGGGTAGACAAAATAACCAATAAAACAAAAATAGAAAATCCAAAAATAGACCCTTATGGTCTATTTTTAAAATATAGCCCCTACAATAGATGAGTGGATCCAAAACAGGCAGTGCTTAAATACAATGGGATTTTACTCACACATTAGAAAGAATAAGATTATGTCATTTGCAGGGAAATGGATGGACCTAGAACAAATTGTATTAAGTGAAGTAAGCCAAGTCCAGAGAGACAAAGAGCATATGTTTTCTCTTACATGCAGAAACTAGATCTAAAATACAGTAGGGCATGATA
Organism: Perognathus longimembris pacificus; assembly: GCF_023159225.1. NCBI lineage: Eukaryota > Metazoa > Chordata > Mammalia > Rodentia > Heteromyidae > Perognathus > Perognathus longimembris. Next base: position 19,426,153 of record NC_063170.1, read on the forward strand.
AATTATATAGGACTCCAGGCTATCACACACAGTGAGACTAAAGGAGGACATTCTTAGGAGAGGAACCCAAAGGGATAATTCAGTTAATAAAAAGTCATTGAGCTGGACATTTATGTCTATGATGGCTGATTTCATGTGTCAAATCTGATGGATATTATGTGCTATGATACTTGTTCCAACAATATCCTAGTATTTATGAGGGTGTTCTTCCATGAGATTAACTTTGAAGACAGATTGTTCTCTGTAATATGGGTGGGCATCACCTAATCAGGTGAAGGTCTATCTATTCCACACAAAGTGGCCTGCCCCTAGCAATAAGGAATTCCCTGATACCCCAGAGTCTTGAGCCCCCTACATGGGGTCTCCCCTGGATCTAAAGCCTGCCAGCCCCCACCTCTGAAGGTTTTAGACACAACAGCCTCTGTGGTTACATGAGCCAACTCTGGGTTTCAGAGACCCTTCACTAATTAAGTGACCTGTGAAACTTCCCTTATTTATATTTTACTTCAACAAAAAGTGTTTAGCCCCAAGCCCAGCCTGACAGCTAGACTTGAACAACAAGCTGAGGACCAGAATAAGGCTAATTCTCCAGCATCCAGTGCAGCACATACAACATTCTCAGAAGAAGAATGTGCTGGCTTGTTCCTGGAACCCCTCTCAGCCTGTGACCCCTCCAGAGGGAGGAGAAAGCCCTGTAAGACCTCAACTCTCCCCTTCTATTGGAAAAAGGTCTTCTTTCTCCTCCCCTCTGCACCCTAACTAGAGGGTCTCCCGATTGTCAAGCAAACTGAGAATATGCAACCGTAGATAAAGGAGACTGGACTTTAGAGCCCAGGAAAGGGCCATCATGTTTTCCCCCATTACAGAGCTTCCATTTCAGTTTCCATATGAGACCTCACTTGATAGCACGGCCTTGGTTAACCAGCCAGATTGAGAGATTAAGTGGTGGAGGAAAAAGGTTCTGGTCACACACTTTCCAGCAAGTTTCAACCACCAAGAGGAGATCTAGGGCGAGGGGTTTGTTCCCCGCAAGCTAGGCGCCCCTAGAGGAGCTCCCAGGCCCAGGCCGAGCCCCACCGGGTCCCAGCTGGCGCTCCACCCCAGCCCCGCCAGGGCAGGGGTTGAGGTGCTGGAGAGTGAACCCAGGACCCTGTCATGCTAAACACGGAGCTTTACCACTGAGCTACATACATTCCCAGACCCAGGACCCATTTCTTGAGGGCCTACCTCAATTATCCGTCATCTGCCTACCAGTTTGCCAATTGCTAAGATGGGAAAATCACGGATCGCTGTCCACGAGACTGAAACCACCTGTCCTGTCCCCATTCAGCAACCATTCATTTCAGCAACTCTCAAATTCGAGCTAGAAATATTCCCACACTTAAGGGAAAAGACCTACTGTGTTTCAAATCACCATTACAGAACCAGGAACAAAATAAAAGAAAATTCCCCAAATTGGGAACAGACCAGGAGCTCGACAATAGAAGAATAACCAAGTAGGTTATGATATGTTTGTTGAAAATAATTATTTTGTACTAAGTTAGAGTAAGATGTAACTGGAAGATGCAGTACCATTGTAAGATAAACATTTGAAAACACAAATTGTGTAAAGATGATATGGACATGTTCACTGAGACTAGAAAGAACTAGAAGAATATGCACATAATAGTTTGGATTTGGGATAGTGGAGTTGGTTTCGTTTTCTTAAGTTTAACTAAGCTTTTCTTTAAGTTTATGCATATCATAATGCTGCATTTGCAATAACACCAAAAAAGACAAAAAAAAGAGGAGATCTAGGACCAACATCTCAACTCCTCCATGTTGCACCAGTATCCCTGAAGTACCTGGCTACTGCCCTGTGCATGGGATGGATGACTGTGGTGGTTGGGCTAAACCTAGGTGGAGTGATCAGTTTCCCTGCTGAGAGGGGAGGGAAAGGAAAGGAAGGGAGGGGAGAGGAAGGGAAGGATATAACGGAAGGAGAGGGGAGGGAAAAAGAGAGAGTAGAGGAGGGGGAAGAAGAGAAGAGGAGGGAGGGAAAGAGAAGAAAAGAGAAGGGAGGGAAGGGAAAAGGAGTGGAATAATAAGAAGAAAAGGGAAGGGAGGATAGATTAGGGGACAGAAGAGAGGAAAGGGAAAGGAAGGGGAAGAGAGGGGAGGGAAGGGGAATAGAAAAGAAAGGGGAGGCAAGTCTGATTTTTTTTTTTCCAGTCCTGAGCCTTGGACTCAGGGACTGAGCACTGTCCCTGGCTTCCTTTTGCTCAAGGCTAGCACTCTGCCACTTGAGCCACAGCGCCACTTCTGGCCGTTTTCTATATATGTGGTGCTTGGGAATCGAACCCAGGGCTTCATGTGTACAAGGCAAGCACTTTTGCCACTAGGCCATATTCCCAGCCCCTTAGCACAGGTTTAGGCTAGTCACAGCAGAGGATCACAAGAGCCCAATAGCTATACCCTTATGAACACAAAAGATGATGCTAAGTGAAATGAACTCCATGTTATGGAAACGACTGTTATATCACTGTTGCAATTACTTTCAACATGCAATATGAAACCGTAGCTTCTATTATTGATGATCCTCTTGTATCCCCTTTCTGTGGTTGAACCTGCACTATCTCTGTATCTTATCTGAGTACATTGGAAACCGTGTATACAGGTATTAGAACTAGAAAACTGAAATGGAATACCAAAATCGAGAGACACAGGGTAAAAAAGACAAACAATTACAAAAGCAATACTTGCAAAACTGTTTAGTGTAAATCTACTGAACAACTCATGGGAGGAAAGGGAAAGGGGGAGGGGGAGGGGGGAATGAGGGAGGAGGTAACATAGTACAAGAAATGTATCCAATGCCTAACATATGAAACTGTAACCGCTCTGTATATCAGTTTGACAATAAAAAAAATTTTTAAAGCCCTAAAATTCAGCTACCAATTCATTCACAATCTATGCTTGAAGGACATTTTTATATTCACATGCTGGTGTTTAAAATTAAAATAATTTCTTACATATTAAAAAAAAAGAAAGGGGAGAGGAGGGAATAGAAGAAAGGGGAGGGAAGAAGAGAAGTTACCACTGAGATATATATATATATATATATATGTTTCTAATTTGTACATTTTCATGCCTTTTCTTTAAAAGAACATCTTGTCTTTTACATGGAAATTAAATCAGAACACACACCCAGTGCCAGCACACTGTTTCAACAGTTCCTAATGGCTCTACATGGCTTGAGCGCACTCTGTACAGAGTTTATGTTGCTAAACCATGTTCTTGTATGGTCTCCTAGTGCCAGAAGAAATTGAAAGAAAAACCAGGAACTAGACTCTTTCTCTAAAGCAGTGGATAAAATAAATGTCAAAGTTTACTCTTTTTAAAAAAGTTTTTAGCATTAATACATCTGTAACACCGTTTAATAGCAGATATCTTCGCAGCCTGTCCTCTCAAGTACAGCATGACTTGTGTCCAATTGTAAGAATTAACAATGACTATAATTGGCTAAGTGTCATAAAAAAAAGATGTTACATTTTTCATTGCAGCAATTTAGCCATCATAGGGTTTTTATTACATTAAACACAGTATAATATCCCATAAATATCACTAGGCATTATGAATTGTCTCCACCAAACAGTAAATGAAATCTTCGGTTTCTACAGTCTAGTATTTTGTGACTAGTCGTGTAGGAATCATTACCTTTTCTAAAGAATTTTTTAAAGTTTTAATGTTTTCTCTATGTATCTCCAAATGTTTGGCACCTGTCTCATACTGGATGAACGTAAATCATTATACAACACATTTACCTTGCTTAAAGATGAAAACTGGGGGGCTGGGGATATGGCCTAGTGGCAACAGTGCCTGCCTCGGATACACGAGGCCCTAGGTTCGATTCCCCAGCACCACATATACAGAAAACGGCCAGAAGCGGTGCTGTGGCTCAAGTGGCAGAGTGCTAGCCTTGAGCGGGAAGAAGCCAGGGACAGTGCTCAGGCCCTGAGTCCAAGGCCCAGGACTGGCAAAAAAAAAAAAAAAAACAACAAAAAAAAAAAGATGAAAACTGGGATTGTGTATGTGTGCTGGTCTTGAACTCCAGGCCTTACTGCTGTCCCAGAGGGGTTTTTGTTTTGTTTTTCCTTAGGGCTAACACTGTACCACTTGGGCCACAGCTCCACTTCCAGCTTTTTGGGGGACAATAGTTAATTTAGAGATAACAGTCCCACGGCCTTTCCTGCCCGGGCTGGCTTCGAACCGTGGTCCTCAAATAGCAACCTCCCTAGCAGCTAGGATTACAGGCCTAAATTACTAGCAACTGGCTGAAAACTGGGATGGTTAGTGAAGGGTCCTAAGACCTTCAAAAATGCTGTTACCCATAGTGGTCAGCCTCTGAAGCTCGAAGATCCCAGGTTCTTGGCCGCCTGTGGAGATGCACATGAAAGCTAACAGAAAACCTGAAGTTACACCACACCTGCGCAAGAGCTTCAGCTTTTATAGGGCTGAGGGAAAGTGGGCGTGGATTGTGGAATGACGGGCCATGACTCAGCAGATTTTATCCAATAGCAGGAGGGGATTTGCGCATGTGCAGATTGAGATCGCACAGAAGAATTGGATGTACTCCCCGTGCCTAAAGCCTTAATTAGGGGATTTCCAGAAAAAGTCAGGTAAAGGACACGTTGGTTGACACTGCGCGTGCGCCAGCTTCTAGTTTGAAGGGTTTGAAGATTTCCTGCTGCCCACTGCAGTCATGCCTATAATCCGAGCCACTCGGGAGGCTAGGAGAGGAGGGTTGCAGTTTAAAGCCAGCTCTGGTAGGAAAGCCTGTGAGATTCTTATCTTGGGATAACCACCAAAAATAAAAGCCGTAAGTGGAGCAATCGCTCAAGTGGTAGAGCACCAACCTGAGAAAGAAAAAAAAAAGCTCATGGATGCACTGTGCCCAGGCCCTGAGTTCAAGACTCAGGTCTTGCACACACACACACACACACACACACACAATTTCAATTGCAGACTGACCTCAGTTCACTGCAAGGAGAAGTGGTGGTGTGCCACAATGGGGAGGAGACAGATCAGGTGTTCCCTAACACTGGTGGCCTGGAGACCTTACCAGTTTGGATCTGAAATACTGTACCTATTTTAATTTATTTCTAAGTGATTTTTAGCACTTTCTTCCATTGTCACTTCAGAAATCACAGGTATTGCCATTTGACAATCACCATCTCACTCGCAACATTGCTTCTTTATTTATTTCTACACTGTTATATTGTTCTAAGCTCACCAGAAGAAAACAGCTCATATTTTACCCCATCATAATTTTTAGATTTCTCATAGTATATACGCCGTGTATTTTAGATATTTGAAAGAATATTTTTAAGAAAGACTCTGCAGTCTTCAACTGCTAAAAAGGTCCAAGGCATGCCCATTCACGAAGGCATGTGAACACATCTGTGCGTGTGTGTACACACACACACACACACACAAAATGTTAAATTTCCATGTAAAGGATAGATAAAGGTCAGGACACATTTTACCCCGAGAGGGGAGAGTTAGAAACAGGAATAGGAAAACAAATATTGAGTAAGGGACTGAAGAAAATGCTGTAATATATAAAGGCAATATTCTGCAATGCTATGCTATCAAAAACCCAAGAGTACATTTTCTAGCTATTCAAGAAATTTGGCTTTCTCGGCATCTAGGGATTTCACCCAAAACAGAAAAGGATGGGTTGCCTTCCCAAATGTCTTTAGCTCCCTAAATTCCAACCACCTTAACTCCTATGCAGTTTCCTGACGCTTGTTCCCCACCCTCCACCAGCATCCTCTCTCTCCTCCCTACATAGATTTACTTGAGCTGCTTCTTATCATTCAAAGTCCAGCTAAAAGCATACTTTCTAGGTGTATCTCGGATCCAGTCCCAGTTCTTCTCCATCCTGTTCTCTTTTCCAGAAGGGCCACCTGCCCCAGCAACACCTGAGTGGCCAAGCTCTACGACTTCCGGTTGTTTCCAGCCAATGGAAAGCCTTGGGAGGAGGGAGACTATGGGCTACTTCACCATCCGTTCTGGAGCTGTGTTTCTTTGTTAGAGTTTCTTTGTTCCTTGGCCACACTTTGCAAGTGGTCTTTTATTCAAACGGCCTCAAATTATCCTGTTTCGGAAGTACCACCCATTTCCTTTTGGTACCTGAACTGATGCAGTCATTAACAAAAGTAAGTCTTTCCACTATTCCATCTCAAAGGCATTCATAGGCTATTCTCTGATTCTACTAATGACTTCTTTTTAAAAAAATGTTTCTTTGCAAATCTGTTTCTTCATTACCTCCTTGAATATAAGACCAATAATTGTGGCAGTTTCTGAGCTCACAGAACCTGGCAACATGCTCATATAGAAAAGTGTTTGCTAAGCGTTTGTTGAATAAATAAATAAATGGTACAAATTGTAAAGGTAGTTGTAAACAAAATGAATGTTTTATTCAGTTTCACTGGCCTTTATCATTTCATTATTGCTGCCAGAAAATACAGCTTTAAATTTGCCTTTAGGAACAGGGGGAAAAAAATTTACAGAGTTTTTCACATCTAAGCAACAGTGTATTTTGATAGCACAATTATATGACACAACACATCTGATTTTAGAAATATTAAATTTTCTTCTTGTATCAAATGATAGTTACTTTGCAGCTTTGTAATTTCCTCCACAAGGATTTTAGAGTTCAAGGGACACTGGCTAACATAGGAACTATTTCAATTTCACTCAAAATTAAATGTTTCAATAGATTGCCAAGTGAAATCTCTATATTTTCTTCTTATTTTTCTTTACAAAAATATTTATTACAAATGTTGAGTGACAGATTTTATTCTTGGAAAATGATTACATCAATTTAATTAGATTGTCACCTCGAGGTCATTCTTTTATATTTAAGAAGCTCACAACAGAAAAGATCCTGACAACAGAAATTCACTGCAACCAGACACTTGGCATTGTACCAGAAATAACTTCTTCCAAGAATATATTCATAACTGTTTATCTTTTATTCACAAAACTTTTACTTGACAGTCATACATTACCCAGCTCTAGGTATCCCACCACCCCCATCCCCAAAGGTTTGAATTTTGCTTTGGTTTGAGTCTCACATGAATGCCCAGACTATCCTGGACCAAAATCCACTTATTTACACTTCTCACATAGCAAAGGTGACAGGCATACACCTGGCTGGTATTGCTTGTTAGTACAGTCATAGGAGCATTCAATAAGTACCATATGTTTCTTAAGTCATGTAAATTGACTCATTCATGGATATTGTTCTATTTCTTAGATTTTCACACCAAGTAGACTTTTAAGATTTATCCAGCCAGATACTGGTGGCTCACACCTGTGGTCCTAGCTACTCAGGAAGATGTGATGTGAGGATCATGGTTCAAAGCCAGCCCAGACAGGAAATTTCATGCGACTCTTATCTCCAATTAACCACCACAAAATCCAGAATTGGAGCTGTGACTCAAATTGTAGAACACTAGCCTTAGGCAAAAAAAAAAAAGCTAAGGGGCAGTGCCCAGGCTCTCTGAGTTCAAGTCCCAGTACTGGCACACACACATACACAAACACATATATATCCACATTGAGATAGATAGATAGATAGATAGATAGATAGATAGATAGATAGATAGATAGATAGATAGATAGATAGATAGATAGATCTACATTGCTTTTCATTCTTTTTAATTTCTAACTACATCCTGCAAAAAGGGCCAGTTGCCTAACAAATACCATTTTTTCTTACTAAAAAGTAGTATGTTTTTCATATAGTCATGTGGCACAAAATTAGAAAATACTTTCAAGGTCTCTTGTAGCTAGATTTAGTTCTGGCTAAAGAAGAGTAAATAGAGTCTACTGAGAATGACAGGAGGCCTCAGCTACTTCTCATTTCTTTCCTCTTTACTGTCTTCCTGCCCAGAATAAGGATTGTAATTTATGGTGACCATGCAGCTATTTTGTAACCAAAAGGAAAAGAGCTACATGCCAGCTATGGCAGAGTGGTATATAAAGAAATTTGAATTCTTGATGGACTCCTCAAGCTACCATAACAAGCAACTCTGCCTCTAGACTTCATATGAAAAGAAAAGAAACAGGATTCACCTTCTGACTAAGGTACAGTAGTTGGTTTTCTACACAGGTATACTAATCTCTTAGGGTACACAATGGAGTTTTACTCATGCATTAGAAAGAACAATATTATACCATTAGTAAAAAGATGGAAAACCCTGGGAAAAATTTATGTTAAGTAAAGTAAGTTAGGCCCAGAGAGACAAAGGATACATGTTTTTTCTTTATATGTAGAAGCTAGATTTAGCCTATAAACTTCTAAGTAAATACTTTGGGCTGTTTGTAAGTATATACAGTACAAATATATTAACTGAAATATAGTAGACTGAAGGGAGAATTCAAATAGTGTAATTCCCTAGAAAGGCAAAGTCTAAGTTCAGCAAAATAAAACACCATGAAGTAGGTACTTTGAAGAGATGGGGTAGAGTCCAGGGAAAAGGGTTAGGGGAATGAGGGAATGCTGTCAAGAATCCAATGCAGCCAGACACTGGGAGCTCACTCCTGTGATCCTAGCTACTCAGGAAGCTAAGACCTGAGGCTTGTGGTACAAAGCCAGCCAGGGCAGGAAAGTTTGTGAGACTCTTACAGTATCTCCAATTAACCACCAGAAAACCAGAAGTAGCACTGTGGCTCAAAGTGGTAGAGTGCTAGCCTTAAGCAAAAGAGCTTAGGGACAGTGCCCAGGCCCTGAGTTCAAGCCCATAACTCTCTCTCACACACACACACACACACACACCCAAAAAAAAAAAAAAACCACCAGAATCCAATGTATATCTTAAAAAAATTAAGAAGAGTGAAGGAATGGATGGGGAGAGAAGGGATAGATGAGAACATTGAAATAGGTGACATTGATCACGATATATTTATTGTATTCATAAACAGCTTTGTTTAATGGCAACTCCTTGGTACAACTACTTAAAGATAATTTTATCAGTGAATATGGCATAATTTGCATACCTATTGGTCCATCCCAATAAGTCATTCACTTTATCCCTCACAGCCACAACCAGCACTTCACTGAACATCTTTGAACAGCATTTCTCTCAGCAAACATCTGAGATCTTCACACAGCATATTTACCACTGGATCATGAAGCATGTGCTTTAACTCTGGAACTCCATTTAAACCTCCTGGAGATGTGCAGCATCTTTACCTTCCCACAGCATATAAGTCCCGGTTTCCATATACCTTTGTCAACTTTGATGCTATGAATTCCCAACCAAGGAAATGTCTGTAATTTTGGTGTCTATGCAATAGAATCTCATTGGTTTCGTTTTGAGGATTTTTCTGTTCTTAAGCCCTCCTTTGCATTTTTTTCAGAGATAAGACCTTAATATATATTGCCCAGACTGGCCTACAATTCCTAGGTTCGAGAAATCCTCCTATCTGTGCCTTCCAAGTAGCTGTGAGTATAATTCTGGTGAAACTTATTGATGTTTTTTATATTTGACTTTGTTGGGATTAAAGGTGTGTGCCACCATGAATGAAGAAGTGCTCAACATCCCTGGCCATAAAAGATATGCAAATCAAAACAACATTGAGATTCCACCTCACCCCAGTAAGAATGGCCATTATCAAGAAAACTAATAACAACAGATGCTGGCAGGGATGTGGCCAAAAGGGAACTCTACCGTTGGTGGAAGTGTAAACTTGTTCAAACACTCTGGAAAGCAGTGTGGACGTTCCTCAAAAGGCTAAACATAGAGCTCCTCTATGTCCTAGCAACCCCACTTTCGGGCATTTACCCAAAGGATCACAAGCAAGACAACACTAAAGCTACCAGCACAACTATGTTCATTGCAGCACAATTTACCATCACTAAAATATGGAACCAATCCAGATGCCCATCAGTAGATGAGTGGATCAAGAAATATATACACAATGGTACATATACACAATGGAATTCCATGGTTCTCCCAGGAAGAATGACATTGCCCCATTTGTAAGGGAAATGATCTCCAAGTTATGGAAATAAGTGGTTTATCATTGTTGTTGTTGTTTTCAATGTACTATGTGAAATTATGCTTTTTTCTTTGGTTTACCTTCTTTATGGTTTAGCCTGTGTTGTCACTGTATTTTATTTTGGTTCCCTGGGTATTGTACATATGTTTGTCTGAATCAGAGAAGAGAAAGGGAACATCAAAATGGAGAGACAAACAGTAAAAGGCAACTCAATACAACAGAATACTTACAAAACTATATGCTATAATCCAACTGCACAACTCAGGGGGGAAGGTGGGAGAAAAATGAGGGAGGAGGTAACACGTTAGATAAGAAATGTACTTACTGCCTTATGTATGAAACTGTAACCCTTCTGAACATCACTTTGACAATTAATTAATTAGTTAATTTTTTAAAGGTGTGTGCCACCACACATAGCCCTTTTTTTTTTCCTTTTTTTTTTTTTGTCAATACAGTGCCTTGAATTCCAGGCTTGATGCTCTTGTTTGGCTTTCTTGCTCATGCCTCCAATATGACTTTTTGCTTGTTAATTGGAGATGGAATCTGAAGGATTTTTCTGCCCAGGTTAGTTTTGGATCGTGATCTCCCAGCTCTCAGCCTCCTGAGTAGCTAAAACTACACATGTAATTTCAAGAGTAGCTGAGATTACAATCAATTGTCTTATTTTCTTTTATTGTGCTTTTGACAACTTTCAAATTCATTCATAGAACATAATTAAAATGGATGTATGAGTAGCCCAGATTCCTGCACATGAGGAAGAAAAATTTGATTCAGTGATAATTATCTTTAGGTTGAGTACTTTTACACACAATCAATGTTAATCCTCATAAAAATTCTGGAAAACAATAAGAAAGAATTATTATTCCTATGGATTTATTTTTATAAATTTTATCATGTAATAGACAATTATAAACTTTATGGATAAGTTATTGCTTCTCAACAAATCAGACAGTAAGGAAGTAGTGAAGCAAAAATTTAAAACTTACCAAGGCATCACAAGGTTTTCTTTCTGCATCCACTATGTTCGGAAAATCATTAGCCACTATAGAGGAAAAAAAGCAAATAAGATTATAACAAGCCAAGTTCTAAAAATTGTGAACAAGTATATTCATACTAATTTTAACTGTGGGAAAAAATTAGCTATATTTAAGAAGTAACTCTTGGTCACAGAAAATGGAAATTGAAAAAAAAGAGATTGAATATCACCAGAGAAATATCCCATAATTGCTACCTGGACTCAATTTTAATTTTTGTAGGTTAAGTGAATACAAGTGATTCATTTACTTTTAGAGAAGTTGGTGCTGCTTTTGCTCATGAAATTCCCCTTGCAGAATTAATTGAAATTGGCTTGGCTACAAGTACTCTCAGTTGATTTGGGAACTGGCTCAAGAGTCACGAATAAGGAATAATCATAAAACTCTGAGTACCTAGTTTTCTAGTGGGGTGGCATAGGGATTGGTGGATTTGAGTTTCATTTAGCATCTTCATTAGTGATCTGAAAGAGGAAGCAAATAGCTTGTTAATGAAATTCACAACTGGTACTATGTGGAGCCTCGCAAACACTGATAAAATTGCTAAATTACCAAAGGAAACTTACAGAGGTAAGATATCTGGACACAAACAAATAACTGAAAATATAACATGGGAAAGTGAGCTTGAAAGGAGAATGAATAAGCAGTGGTGTAGAGAAAGAAGTTATGTGGAAAATTTTTGTTTTTGTGATGTCACCTATTGAGAGGTTTCCAAAGAATTATTTCTGGAAGATACCTAGGAATTCAAATGAAAGGTCATTTGGAGGTTGGACTAAATAAAATGTGAAATGTAACCACGAAGAACTTCAGTTTACTGCTGTAGGGGAGAGAAGTATTTGGAATTATTCAGACATATTCAAACCCATGTCTTCCATCTAATCAAATTTTTGCACTCCTACACTGTGAATAATAATACCTACTTTATCTGTTTGTTATGGGGCTATAGGGATATCTCTATGGGATATGGGTATAGGATGACATGATATATGCCAAAAGCAACCAACATTGTTCCTAGCCAAGCCAGAGTCCTGAGATTTTATGTCCCTGCCTCAAGGTAGGCTGTTAAAGTCAGCTGGAAAAAGCCTTAAGAAGGCCAGGAACAGTTTAATCTACTAGGTGATAGTAGCTCACACCTATAATCCTAGCTATTCAGGAGGCTGAGATCTAAAGATCACAATTTCCAGGGAAGGAAAGACTATGAGACTCTTATCTCCAATTAACTTAGCAAAACCTAGAAGCTGAACTATGGGCCAAGTGGCAGAGTGCTAGCCTTGAGCAAAAAAGCTAAGGGAAAATGCCCAACTCCTGTGCAAACACACACACACACACACTTAATCCAGTTCAGCACACCAACTCCTGAAACTTAGCTGAAACATGGAAGGTTAAAAATGGCAAGTATATATTTAACTGGAATAAGATGTAAGTAAGAGTAATGAGTAAAATTAAGAAAGAAAAGCATAAGCTGTAGATCAGAGAAATTTTTTCCTTGACACTCCAATTAGATATTAGCAGAGTATTCATATAAGAGGAATAGTAAGTGATTCATTTCTTAAAGTATTTCAAATTAACTGGATAATAGCTCAAAAAGTTTATCATTGCATGGGGGAAAAGAGCCCCACTGACATTTTTGGGAGCGCTAATGCCTTTCCTAATAATTCTCGCACTACCATGTTTCAAAATTGCCCAAAAACTATAATAGAATAATCAACCCTTTCTCTCAGATCCTTAGTAAAAATCCCTAATAAGTCACTGTAACAGAATTTTTACAGAGTTGAATGTCTTTTCCTCCCATAAATTATTCCTAAGCACTTTTATATCTTCTACTATATATGATGGTCTCTGATTTTTCACACAATTAGATATGTCATTGTTTCACATGGAATTCATCCACACTTCACGGCATTCCACAAAATAAATCATCCTTTTCAGATGCTCCACCTCCTGGACAAGTGTAACATTCTCAGAAACTCTTTAAAAAACAAATCATGCCTATGTTTAAGGTGAGCAGTTTATGGTCCAGTGAGGCTAGATAGCCAGCAAATTGCAAGCAAGACTTAGGAGAAACATCGAAGGAAAAGGCATTTGATGTAGGAATCAAATGCCATCAAAGGTCTAAGTTCCCTGAACATTTAAAATATATTTTATGGAAACATGGGGGGTTTTTTGTTATTATTGGTGGTGGTGGTGGTGGTGGTGAGGTGCCAGACTTTGAAGTCAGGCCCCACCACGTGAACCCCATTTTAGAATCGAACCCTGAGCCAATCAGATTTGTACCTGTGTTCTAATCTTGCTTGCACAGCTGATTGTTGTAACCTTGTTCTTTGCCTTTATAAGCCCTGTGTAATCATAGCTTGAGGCGTCCTCCTAACCTCCGCTGTGTCGGTGGGTAGGACGAGGCCCGAGTTGGCAGCTCGTTAAATAAAGCCTTGCCTTGCTTTTGCATTTCGGAGTGTCTGAATCTCGGTGGTCTTCTAGGGGGTGGTCTTGCGACTTGGCACAACATTTGGGGTTTCGTCCGGGATAGCCCCAGAGACCCCGAGATCCCAGACTCCGAAGGTAAGAAAACAGCGCTGTTCATTTGTCTTGTCCTGTAATTTGTCTGTTTGTCTGTTTTGCTTTTGCTTATACTTGTAGGGCGCGAGTCAGTTTGGTTTTTGTCTGGAACTGACCAGGAGGGCCTCCTAAACGAGACTCAACCCGCCCACCTTGTACTTGGGTCTGCTCCTTCTGCTTATCTGGCAGGAGGTTGTGGGCCAACTTGGGTCCACTCCTCCTGTACCCTGGCAGGAGGTTGTGGGCCAACTTGGGAGATCTCCAATGCATAACTCGGGTCCACTCCTTCTGCACCCTTGCAGGAGGTTGTGGGCCAACTCGGGTCCACTCCTTCTTACAGGAGGTTGTGGGCCAACTCGGGTCCATTCCTTCTGCACCCTTGTAGGAGGTTGTGGGCCAGCTTGGGAGATCTCCAACTCGTAGCTTTTCTTAGGCCTGTGTGTTTTCCTCCTTTTGTATTAATTGTTTGTTTCTTGTAGCCTTTTGGACTGAACATCTGATCAGCTATGGATAACGTTCTATCTTGAGGACCTCCACCTAGCCCCCTAGACTTGATCCTAGCTCACTGGAGGGAGGTTAAGGAGATAGCTCATTTTTGTGTGTTTCTTTCTTGCACTGTGCCTGACTGACAAACGGATGATGGGGAATGTTCCTTCCACTCCCCTGGACTTGACTTTAGCTCACTGGAAAGATGTACAGGCGATGGTTCACAATCAGAGTGTGAGTGTCCACAAAAAGAACTCTGGGGGGACCCCCACCCAGCCTTCTTAAGCAGAAAATTGTTTGGTGCACTAAAATGTTTTACTAAGACTAAAAATGTTTTACTAAAACTATCAAGCCCTGGAAAATGAGGCTGGAGAATGCTAAAATCATTTGCTAAAGGTTTTTGTCTTAAAATGTACGGCCGATGCTTATTCAGCGCGCTTTAAGATCTTTTGAAAATGTATGTGTGTGTGCATGTGTGAGTGTGAACATGTTCAAGACTACAGTATGATGCAAAACTAAGTTTAAATTCAAAGGTCTTCATGCCATGCAGTAACTGGGACTGAAGAAAAAAAAAAAAAAAAGGCTCTTTTGAAACAAGCAGCCCGTAAGCAAAGGGCGGCACCTGGTTTCAGATTGCCTGTGAGCTTCAGTTTTTCTGATGCAGATAAAAGCTAAAGTGTTGTGTTAGTGTTAAAAAGGCTTTGGAAATCAAGAATACATTTCTAGATAAGAAATTTGGAAGTAAAATTGTCCTAAATAATTATTGCAAAGTGAGAAAAGGAGAATTATGGCTACCAAAATGTTTAATTGCCATTCCAGCTTCTTTGTAGTTTTTTTGTAACAGTTTCCAGCAGGCCCACAGAGAAGCACAGGTGATTCCTACAAGTTTGTCAAGATCTAATACTGACCCTTAATAAGTTCCAGGTAAGAGCATGCTTAAAAACTGTGTGGACCACCTTGTTGCTTATAATTGGAGTAAAGTGGCCCCTTATAAGACTCATTGATCTGAATCTGCGGTTCGAAGCCAGCCCGGGCAAAGAAAGGTCCCTGTGAGAGACTTGTCTCTAATCAGCCAGCAGAGTGATGGGAACGGAGTGGTGTGGAGCTCAAAAGTGGTACGGTGCTAGTCTTGAGCTGGAGAGCTGAGGGACAGCACTCAGGCCCTGAGTCCAAGTCCAGTGGAAAGTCACTCCTCCTGGGACAAAAGTGATGGAGCATCCAGAGGCAGTAAGCCACTGCTTGGATGGCAGAGATGGTGTCAGATCCTAGAGTCACTACTGTTGGCCTTTCAAAAGTTAAAGCCGGGAAGTCCTAGAAGAATAGTTCATAAGCATGCCTTTCCAATGCCCATGTCTGTCTACTGGGCAGGAATTTACCAGTCATCTGTGATAGTGGTTAGTAAGGGTAAGTTTGTCAAATGAGAGGATAGATTAAAATCTCACCCCCCCGCATTTACTCAAAGCCCTGACTGGCAGTGAGAATTTTAAGCTCATACATCTGTTTAGTAAAGAAAGCTTGTAGACCTGAGATTGTGTCCTTATTGAGATCTGTTAAAGGCCTGTCAGCTTGCCAATGCCCCCAATCAACAGATTACTAAAGGAGCTCGCCTCTGTGGGAATAGGCCAGGTGTGTATTGGGAAGTAGATTTCACAGAAATTACAAATATTTGCTAGTTTTTGTAGACACCTTTTCAGGATGGGTTGAAACCTATCCAACAAAGCATGAGACTGCGAATGTAGTGGCTAAGAAGATCCTGGAAGAAATCCTACCCAGGTATGGCTTCCCATCCACCATTGGGTCAGACAACGGACAGGCTTTCGTCTCAAAAGTAAGTCAGGGAATAGCTGCAGCACTGGGGACGGATTGGAAATTGCATTGTGCTTATAGACCCCAGAGTGCAGGACAGGTAGAGAAAATGAATTGGACTCTAAAAGATATGATTCTGCTTCTGTCCCTACCCCCCATTTATTCAGACCAGAGGACTGAAATCCTAAGAACCACAGTGGAAGGAACCCTAGATGGCATCGCCACTTGGGTTCATTGCTTCCACGCCAGGCCAGCTGACCCCTTTGCCCTGGATAACAACTACCGTGGTGGAACATGGGAGGTCTCCAAGCACCCAACTCAGCCGCTTCGCCTTCGCCTCAAGAAAAGAAAGTTAGACTGAATATTGTTATAATTTTCTTTTTGCCTTCTTTCCTTACTACCCTGGCTGGTGTTAATGTTATTTTGGCAGCTCACTCCAAAGTGAGGTGAATCCTGCAGTCCCTTGGTAAAGTAGACTAAGGTTATAGGTTCCTGGCTAGGTAAGGTCAACGCCCCTGAGTCAGCCTGAAGAAATTACAGAAGATGGATGATCTTCACCCATCAGCCCCCCTTTAAAACCGAGGGACCAGAGTTATTTTCGGATACTACTTTTGGCCCTACTGGCCCATGCCTTACCTCTATATCATCCCCTAGACATGCAAGCCATTGAAATGGACAGAATGGAGCCATGATTGGCTCCCAAGGTACCAAAAAGAAAAAGGGGGAAATGAGGTGCCAGACTTTGAAGTCAGGCCCCACCACGTGAACCCCATTTTAGAATCGAACCCTGAGCCAATCAGATTTGTACCTGTGTTCTAATCTTGCTTGCACAGCTGATTGTTGTAACCTTGTTCTTTGCCTTTATAAGCCCTGTGTAATCATAGCTTGAGGCGTCCTCCTAACCTCCGCTGTGTCGGTGGGTAGGACGAGGCCCGAGTTGGCAGCTCATTAAATAAAGCCTTGCCTTGCTTTTGCATTTCGGAATGTCTGAATCTCGGTGGTCTTCTAGGGGGTGGTCTTGCGACTTGGCACAACAGTGGTAGAAGTGTTCATTTTTGGTTTGGGGGGCTTTGGGAGGAGGGAGAATGTAGAAAGGAGGGAAGAAGGGTGAACAAATGTAATCATGGTATTCAGTATACACTATGTGGAAAATGAACCATGTAACTTGTGAACTGGAATGGGACGGGGAAACAGGAAGAAAGCAAATGAAGGGGTAACATTGCCCCCAAAAAGACATGTATTCATCATCTAACTTATTAAATAGTAATGTCTCTGTACAACACCTTAATGATAACAATAAAATACACTTTAAAAGAGAAGAAAACTTACTGTTCCTTATGTACAAGCACCCAAAGAGGTCCTGGTAATTCACCAGTGAATACAAACCAAAGTTTTTACCTTTAATGGCTTACAGTCTAATGAGGAAAACACTCATTAGAGAGAAGAATGCAAATATAATATGCCTTCCATGGGACCATAAGAACTAGGAAGAAACAGAGATGATTACGGGATGGTCTGTGTGCAGCAACAGGAGATAGAGCAATTTTAATTAGAAAGGTCAGACATCTCTTAGTAAATTGACTAAGAAGCTCTAGGCTACACTGGAAAACAAAGCTGGAGGAACCATAGGCCCCCTAATCCCCTGCCCATCGTGCTTAACCCAAGAAAGGTACCTGACTGATGGGAAATTTTAGATACAGGAATGTGGGGCACGCCCGCCTGGATGCCTTGCATCGTTAAGAGGCGGTTCTAGCTGGCCCCGCCTCTTTTCCTGCGTGGATAGCCCCGCCTGCCCACTCCCGTCCGGAACTGAACCGGAAAGGCAGCTCTAACCAGCCCTGCCTTCCACCTCAGACCGCGTGTGAGCCAAAACGGCCGCTGGTGGTGAACCATAGGCCGCCCCTTAGGGAGGTCCCTCGGAGCTCCACCCTGATGGACAGCTCAGGCATCAAATCCCAGTCCCTACATAGGCGCACATACCCCACCCCTTCCGCCGCCCTCCAACCAACGTAAAGAACAGCTCATTTTCGGAATAAACAAGTCTTAACTCTGACTGGCTCCCCGACTATCTGTGGGTCCTCCGACAAAAGAGGGGCTGGGGTGGCAGTTCGTGGGCCCTTTCCTCTTCCTGGCCCGGGTGGGGCATGTTTTCCCGTCTCTCATGCAGGACAGGTGAGCCCGGGAGGCTAAAAACCCCCGACAGAGGAAAGGGGCTTGAGCCCAAGATCCTGCAGTTTAGCCACCCACCACAATGAGCCTTGCCACTTAAATACCCCAGACCTAAGAGTCTTTCTTGCACCTCTCTAAAGTTAACTGAAGTAACGCAGATAAAACCATCTCAAGGGGCTGGGGATATGGCCTAGTGGCAGGAGAGCTTGCCTCGTGTACATGAGGCCCTGGGTTCGATTCCCCAGCACCACATATACAGAAAATGGCCAGAAGTGGCGCTGTGGCTCAAGTGGCAGAGTGCTAGCGCCTTGAGCAAAAGGAAGCCAGGGACAGTGCTCAGGCCCTGAGTCCAAGGCCCCAGGACTGGCCAAAAAAAAATTAAAAAAATCTCAAGGCCACAAGTGTGAGATAGTATTGTGAATTCAGAGATCTAGACAACAGGATAGATATAGGACCTGGAAACAATTTTTAAGAGATGAGAAGGAGCTGACTATTACAATAGGCCTTAACTCTAATGAAATTCCAAATTGTTTTTACTTAGGCCTGAGGCTACAAGCCTCCTTAGGAGGGTACAGGGGGGAGAAAATTGAACTTTTTGTGTTGATGTTCAGAAATAGAAGACATTTTGCAAGCACAGAGTAGCCCAAAGGCAGTGAAGGGAACAAGTCCTCTGAAAGGAAACAGCAAAAATAAATCAGGAAGGCTCCAGATTGATGCTCAGAGCAGGTACCGAAGAAAGAGTGCTGACAGGTTGTAAGCCACTGTACTTGCCCTGACTTAGCCCATCCAAGGAAACTGGAAGAGTCTCTGTCTAGGAAAGGAGAAACCTTCCTGGTAGAAAGTCTCTGTCCAAAAACCTCCTGGCTTAAAAACCACCAAATTATGTTATAGACAGGGAAATGAATGTACCCGGAGATTACCATATTAAGGAAATTAAGCCATATTCAGAAAGATAAACGCTGCATATTTTCTCTCATATATTTAATTATATGTAATCTAAGTTTTGTGGTTGTTTTTAAGACATTAAAGTAGAAGGACTATTTTGGAAATGGAAGGGAATTAGAAGGGAAGGGAGGGGTATAAGAGCTTAATAGGAGGGGTGAATAGAAGGGAAAGAATATTATCCACATGTATGAAAATGACATAAGAAAACAAATTATTTTGTATAATTAATATGTGCTAATAAGAATTTTGGATTTTTATTTATTTATTTATTTTGCCAGTGCTGGAGCTTGGAACTCGGGGCCTGAGCACTGTCCCTGGTTTCTTTTTTGTTTGTTTGGTTGGTTTTGTTTTTTGCCATTCCTGGGGCTTGAATTCAGGGCCTGAGCACTGTCCCTGGCTTCTTTTTGTTCAAGGCTAGCACTCTTCCACTTGAGCCACAGCGCCACTTCTGGCCGTTTTCTGTATATATGGTGCTGGGGAATCGAACTCAGGGCTTCATGCATGCTAGGCAAGCACTCTACCACTAAGCCACCTTCCCAGCCCCCTAGTGGCTTACACCTATAATTCCAACTACTCAGAAAGCTAAGATCTAAGGATCAAGGCTTAAAATCAGTACAGGCAAGAGAGTCTGTGAGACTTTGAAAGTCTGTGAGACATTGCCAGGCTTTGAACTCAAGCTCCAGTACTAGCACAAATTTTATTATTATTAACTTTAAGAAGTTGTGCAAAGGAGTCATCATTCAACAAAGCAGTTTATGAACACAATGCATCTTGGTCATTGTCAGCCCTTTCTACATTCTTACTCATTTCTCCCCACCATCCCTTCCCTCACTTTTCTTACTTTTGTAGGATATACGTTGAAGTGTGTATGTGTGTGTGTGTGTGTGTGTGTGTGTGTGTGTGTGTGTGTGTGTGTGCCAGTCCTGAAGCTTGAACTTGGGGCCTGGGCACTGTCCCTGAACTTTTTCATTCAAAGCTAGTGCTCTACTGCTTGAGCCACAGCTCCACCTCTGGCTTTTTGGTGGTTAATTGGAGAGAAGACTCTCAAGGCCTTTCCTGCCTAGGCTGGCTTTGAATCTTGATCCTCAGATCTCAGCCTCCTGTGTAATTAGAATTATAGGTGTGAGCCACATCCGGTATACATTGAATTTCTAACTGCATTCTCCCACCCCTTCAAAACATACATATTTTGAAGATCCCTAGCTTTTTCCCCTATGAACAAGTCACATACAAAAATAAAACAGTGATTTCTTATCCACCAAACAGAGAGGTAAGCACTACAGATTAGATTGTAGGAGATAGAGGTTTTTCATGGTAACAGTATAGAAGGTATAAGGGTCTCAGCAATATCAAGATCAGGGGCAGAAAATGGTTGTGGGAGGGGAGGAAGGAGATAGGGTATTACCACCACAGGGATGACCAAAGCAATGTATCAGCAAATTCAGATATCTGGAAACAGATGGCATAAAAGAGGTATAAACAACTAGACCTAAGGGAGAACAGTTCTGTAGAAATTACCCATGAGATGCTTCTCCTTGTTCTCTTCATTTAGTAAAGATAGTCAAAGGGATTCACCAAGATCCTGCCAGTGGACAAGTGGGAGCTAAAGAGCTAGCAGACTTAAGATAAAGCTTCTAGGATTCACATTCTCTAGCTTTTGTATCTGTTAGGTTTCTGGAAGACAACCAATGATATATTTGAGACTATTTACAAAGAAATGGTCAGGGCTGTGGGAAACCAACTAGGCCTGGAAACAAAGTGAGTGCCAGAATCACAAGAGAGACATTGATGCTGTAAGAGAAGTTAGCGGTCAGATACTATGGCCACAGAGACAGGAGAAAAGAAAGAGACCTCACCCACCTGAATTGTCATTGTCTTAATCCAACAGAAGAAAAAAAAAAAGAAGGCAAGCAAACTAACTCATAAAGTCCATTTAAAAAGTAAGAAATAAAGAGTGGGTCTGAAGAGTCAACTGCTAAATGGTGAAGACCTACAAAGAGATAGGTGACCATAGAGGACATGTGAATGTCTGTGATGCTGCTTTCCACAGCCTCAGCATGAATTCTGCTAGGAATAATTTGATCTCTGCATTACTGGAAACAAGTTAATGAGTGATGGTGATGGTATAATATAATGCATATAACAATGTATCATCATATATATGATAATGTATCATCATCATTTTCATCATCGGGGAGATAGAAATATGTTGAGCCTGCTGGGGATATGGCCTAGTGGCAAGAGTGCTTACCTCGTATACATGAGGCCCTGGGTTCAATTCCCCAGCACCACATATACAGAAAATGGCCAGAAGTGGCGCTGTGGCTCAAGTGGCAGAGTGCTAGCCTTGAGCAAAAAGAAGCCAGGGACAGTGCTCAGGCCCTGAGTCCAGGCCTCAGGACTGGCAAAAAAAAAAAAAAGAAAGAAAGAAATATGTTGAGCCTGACATGTTAAAAAAAAAAATGCTTTAATTACCAAGTTCAAGGCCAGCCTGGACTACCTAAGGAGATCCTGTTTTAAAATACCAAAAAAAAGGGCTGGGGATATAGCCTAGTGGCAAGAGTGCCTGCCTCGGATACAGGAGGCCCTAGGTTCGATTCCCCAGCACCACATATACAGAAAACGGCCAGAAGCAGCGCTGTGGCTCAAGTGGCAGAGTGCTAGCCTTGAGCGGGAAGAAGCCAGGGATGGTGCTCAGGCCCTGAGTCCAAGGCCCAGGACTGGCCAAAAAAAAAAAAAAAAAAAAAAAAAAAAACCAAAAAAAAAAAAAAAAGCAAGTGGTGAAGAAAAAGAAAAGAACACCATGGCAACTACTACTAATGATGAAAAGCTGTACATTCAGCCACTATTTATTGAACACCAACTGTTAGGTATTGAGAAAGAAGTGAAAGACATGGTCTCTATCCCTAGAACTTCCTATTAAGTGGACAATCATGACCTGTGAATTAATGATCACAACACAGCATGTCCTAATACATGAGTAAATTAACATCATTCAACATTCAAACTGTGGCCTTTTTATTCCTAGCAATGATTATAGTTGTTGTTATTATTAAGCTTTCCTCTGTCTCAGGCACATTGTTAAACTTAAGTCAGAGCACCTCATATGATCATGAGAGGATTAAATTCAATCATCTGTAAGTATATTTTCTGTGCAAGTGGCAAAATTAACACAAAGGAAGTGTAAGTGACTTCAAGCCTTCTGGCTAGTAGGTGGGGTGGAGCTATAATTGACACCCAGGCATTCTGATGCTATAGATACAAACCCCTAACCACTACTAGCACCTGAGTTGGGACTACAGTGCCTTTTGTTGAGAACTTTGTAATCTGTACCTTTTCCAAAACCCAAGGGAGTTTTCTTGATCTACCAATTTACCATCCCTCCTGTCATCCCTCTCAATACTTATGACTCCAGTGCCATCGAATATTACATTAACTCAATATTACACTAATTAGAACCATTTTGTTTACTGGATGATGACAAGGGCAGGATAAAGTCCCCTTTCCTTGAGACCCATTATTAAAATAATTATTCCC
The DNA here is from genome assembly GCF_023159225.1 of Perognathus longimembris pacificus. Taxonomy (NCBI): domain Eukaryota; kingdom Metazoa; phylum Chordata; class Mammalia; order Rodentia; family Heteromyidae; genus Perognathus; species Perognathus longimembris. Next base: position 19,448,730 of record NC_063170.1, read on the forward strand.
CAGGGGAGTGATGTGGAAAGTGGGAATGAGCTTCCCTTACAGCACGAGTGCATACCTGTGGCCTTTATCAAGGAGGATGGCCCTACCCCCATTATTCCATCTGGCAGAGGCATTACCCGCTGTAGTTCACACGTGGATGGCAAGAATTTGCATGCAAATAGAAGCCTACATGCTTTCTTGGAGCTCAGAGCTGTATTTCAACATTTCACAGTGGAATTAGTCACTGGACAGGATGCAGCAGCTTTGTGGATGTGCCAGCTGAAACCCTTCTAAATACCAGGCTCTGTGTTTCGCAGCAAGATTATTTATTGAACCAGTCCATGGAAGCTCCAAAGACTCCTCTGCTGAAATACTGCCAGTTCCGAGCTCTGATTTTGACATTGATGTTGTCAGTAGAGATTAAGCATTGGTCTTAATGAATGCTGGCAGTCTGCTCCTGAGGTATGATCACCCATGTTCCGTGGCTAAGTAGCAAAGCTTTGGACAGGAGTGAAGTGACGGATCTTAGGGATTGACTGGTTGCCCGTTGTCTTTCATTTCTCCTGCTCTCCTTCATCAGTTCCCCACTGGCTGTAAGATGAAGGGCAAGTTCTTTGACTGGTTTTCATGGATCTTTATAATCTAAGCCTTATTGGTGCGAACACCCTTCTGTCTCACTTCTTCAGACTCAGCAATCCAAGTACTTCTGTTCGCTCTTGCAGAAGAAGCAATACTAAGCTTCCTTGGTTTGCACATACTTTTTCCACTACCTTGGAATAACCACCTTCACTATATCTGGATGGTAAACTATAGTCATCCTTCAAAATCCTGCTTAGGCTATTCTGAAAGATCTTGACTTCCAAATAAAGATAAATCCCCCAGTTCCAGAACCTCTTCTATATCTTTTACCAGAAATGAAAATACCTACAAGTACATAAAAGATTTACCTATTGACTCTTACCTTCATTTTTTCTCTTCTTTTTTCTTTTTTTTTTTTTTTTGTCACTTGTAGGGCTTGAACTCAGGGTCTGGGCACTGTCTCTGAGCCTTTTTGTACTCAAGGTTAGCACTCTACCACTTGACCCATGGCACCACTTCCAGCTTTTAAGTGGTTAATTAGAGCTAAAAGTTTCATGGGGATTTTTTGCTCTGGCCAGCTTTTGAACCACTATCCTCAGACCTCAGACTCCTGAGTAACTAGGATTACAGGCATGAGCCACAAGTGCTGAGTGACTTATCTTTTTGTATCCAAATCTCAGGACATCTGTCATATGATGTATGTTCCTTCCTGATTCATTGAATTTGACTGAATTCTTCTTCACATATGCGTGGTATTGCAAATATTTGTAAGTTTAAAATAAAATAAACTTTGAGCAACTTGGGCATCAGTACTAAATTTCTTATCATGTCTATTTATTATTGTTCTTAAAATATATTCATCTTATAGTAAACAAACAAAAGAAATGAACTATGAAGGATACAAAAAAGAAAAAAAGATCCCATATTAAGCATGGTGTGTGCAAACTCTTGTAATCCAAGCAGTTGGGAGTCTGAGACAGAAGGATCATGAGTTCAAGGACAGCTTGGAGGGGCTAGGAATGTGGCTTAGCAGTAGTGTGCCTGCCTAGCACGCATGAAGCCCTGGGTTCGATTCCCCAGCACCATGTATATAGAAAAGGCCAGAAGTGGCGCTGTGGCTCAGGTGATAGAGTGCTAGCTGAGCAAAAAGAAGCCAGGGACAGTGCTCAGGCCTGAGTTCAAGCCCCGGGACTGGCAAAAAAAAAAAAAAAGACAGCTTGGCCTACACACAGACAGCAAGATGCTGTCTCAAAGAGGGAGAAAAAAATTAATTTCTCTAACTAGAAAAACAAGTTCTACCAATGCATATCTACATTATATATCTACACAGATATATATATATATATATAAGCATTCTTATATAATTCAGAAATAAAGCTGATTGTCATTGGGTTGTTTTTTCTCTTTTTAAGAAGAAATTTGTTTTTTATAATAGGCAAAAGTTATCCTTTGTAGATGAAGATGACACACTGGAGAAGTAAGTATTCCCTCCTGATGGAACAAGACAGTGAGGCTTGCTGGAATCCATTTAGGACAATCAGTTGGTCTATTATCTCCCGATTATGGAAGTGGAGAAATGAGATATTTAATCAGAACATATTTTAGAAAGTTGTAATATATTTTCATATTTCCCTAAGGCCTATAATGAAGAGCTCTTAATATTTCATTTTCATTTTTACCCGAAGAGAAGAATTACAATAATTTTTTTAAAGAAAAAAATTCTCCTTAGCTGGGCGCTGGTGGTTCACACCTGTAATCCTAGTTACTCAGGAGGTTGAGATCTGAGGATTGTAGTTTGAAGCCAGCCCAGGCAGGAAAGTCTGTGAGGCTCTTATCTCCAAAAAACTACTCAGAGAAAGCTGTGCTGTGGCTCAAGTAGTAGAGTGCTAGCCTTGAGCAAAAGGAGCTCATCAGGGACAGAGCCCAGGCCCAAAAAGCCAGACCCAAACAAACACAGGCTCCATGGTTTGCCTCATTTGTAATAATTAGTATATGTCTAGGATAGTCCTAGCAGAGAATCACAATAGATTAATAGCTATGTACATATGACCATATTAAATGATGCTAATTGAAATGAACACCAAGCTATGGAAACTAGAAGGTTTGTTGTTGTTGTTGTTGTTGTTGTTTTTAATATACTGGGTGAAGTTATTTCTTTTGTTTTCATTTTCTTTTTCCTTTGATTTATCCTCTGTCATCACTGTTTTTTATTCTGGTGCTCTGTGTCTTGTATATACATTTATCTGATTTGGGGAAGGGAAGGGGAATAACAAAATGATAACAAAGGACAAAGGGTAAACCAATGCAACAGCGATACTTACAATACCCTATATTGGAAATGAACGTTACAACTTGTGGGAGAGGAATGGGGGAGGGAAAGTGAGAGAAAAATAAGGGAGAGGGGTGTGGGAGGAAGGGAAAGTGGAAGAAAAAGGAGGGAGCGGTCACAATGTTCCACAAGAAATGTACTCATTACCTTACTTATGTAACTGTTACTCCTCTGTACATCATCTTTACAATAAAATTAAATTATTTTTTGGTTTTGTTTTGTTTTTCCAGTCCTGGGCTTGGACTCTGGGCCTGAGCACTGTCCCTGGCTTCTTTCTTTTTTTTTTTTTTTTTTTTTTTCTCAAGGCTAGCACTCTGCCACTTGAGCCACAGCACCACTTCTGGCCTTTTCTATATATGTGGTGCTGAGGAATCGAACCCAGGGCTTCATGTATATGAGGCAAGTACTCTTGCCACTAGGCCATATTCCCAGCCCAAATTAAATTATTTTTTAAACCCTCTCCTTGTGGTTAGAACAAAGAAGAATCTCAGCAATAGCCCCCTCAGTCAAACAGACAAAGAACTGCTTAAGATCAGTGCTCCCAGGTCTACTTCCAGTCCATTTCCATGCAGTGTTTGCCTGTAGTCACAGAGGGACATCTTGTATTTGGAATCTCTTCTGTGGTTACAAGGTCATAGAAAACCACCATTCCTCTATGCAGGATAAAATGGATACTTTCCACTGAAAAACGTCAAATGCCCCTACAGGTTCAGGGCAAAGAGCCACATGTTCTCTGTCATGTGAAACTTAGCAACCCCAGTAGGAAGGGACACCACAAATGAGTAAACTGAGGCACATTCAGAGAAAGTACAAGAGAGCGTTAGAGAAGGCCATCTTGAAGACCTTTTCATTGTTGTTTTTGTTTATGTGATACCAAGGATTCAAACCCAGGGTTCATGCAGTCTAGCAAGCACTCTACCACAAAGCCACATTCCCAGCCCAGAAGATCTGTTTTAGGCCAAAAGGTTATCCAATTTAATTAGTTCCAAGCTACAACATTATATGCTGACCCAACCCTCCCAAAATGTAATCATCAAGTCAGAGAATATTATCAAATACCAAAATGGTGATTGTAATTCAGCTATATCTTTTAACTAACAAATTTTTGAGACACTAGATTTATATTTAGATATAGGTTATAACTAAGTATAGTCTGTTGCTACACAGATCAAAACCACCTCGCTGGGAATTATGAATAGTTGCAGAATGCATAGATAAATGATGGCTCTCTGGACAAAGACACCGACTTGGCTCTTTCCTTTTCTTTCTCAATGTGCTGTTCACATATTCCAGGTCTGGAACTCATGATGCCAGAAAAAGTACCTTTCATATATATGCTTTGGGATGGGTGAATGCAATTCCCAGGGATGTCTGACTCATACCAGACAGCGCTGCCTGCTTGTCACATCCAATGTGGTCTGTGGTGGCGTGCCTGATAAGAATGAGTGACAAAAAGCAGATGGCACAATAACTATGGAAGAACAAGCAGGATCCAGCAGCCCCTGACACCATGACTCTTGATAGCTAAATTTCCACCATTCCTAAACAGTTGAATGAAACAGGTTTGATCCAGTACTTTAAAGTAGGGTTGGTTTGTTTTCAGGAGTGACATATTTATTCACATTTAGTTGCCATCTATGAAGGAGTAAAATAGAAATATGGGAGAGGGGAATGACTTGCAAAGGCAAATTGATTTTTTTCAGAAGAGAGAGAGAGAGAGAAAACACAACTAAAGGAGAGTGTTGTTTAAAGGTCAGCTAGTAGGCTGTACTGGGGAGTCGGTGGGGGGCAGGGGGTGAGGAGTGGTGTCCTAATCAACAACCTTGTATGTAATAGATTTTTCTCACAGTCAAGGAAATAGGAGCTAGGGACTTCGGAAGCTGAACAGAGAGGAGTAAGGGGTAAATGCATGGCCTCGCATGGCCTTACATGGACATTTAAAGTGATAAGGTCTCATTTCACTTTCTTCTTCCTCCTCCTCCTCTTCCTCCTCCTCCTTTTCTCTCTTCCTCCTCTTCCTCCTCCTTCCCTTCCTCTTTCTCCTTCTTCTCTTCCTCCTTTTCTTTTCTTTTTTTTTTTTTTTTTTTTTGGCCAGTCCTGGGGCTTGGACTCAGGGCCTGAACACTGTCCCTGGCTTCTTTTTGCTCAAGGCTAGCACTCTACCACTTGAGCCACAGAGCCACTTCTGGCCATTTTCTATATATGTGCTGAGGAATCGAACCCAGGGCTTCATGTATACGAGGCAAGCACTCTTGCCACTAGGCCATACTCCCAGCCCCTCCTTCTCCTCCTTTTCTTTTCTCTCTTCTGTCTTCCCTTCTCTTCTCCTCTCCTTTTCTCTTTTATCTCCTTCCCTTGCCCTCCCACTCAATTTCCCCCTCCCTGCCTCCCTCTCTTTTTCTCTTTCTCCATTTTCAGAAAGCTTCTTTCACTCTTAATTCCATGCTGGCAAGTTTCTGATCCAAAGATGTTGTATTAAATCCCAGTGCAATCAGTGTGAAGATACAGAAAAAAAATGTGTTTTAAATACTGAATGCTACTTATGAAAATAACTTACATTTGAATGAGTTCTGCAATTAACTAAAATATTGTATCAATGTTAACTTTCCAGTTTTGTTAACTTTACTGTATTTATGTAAGAGGATGTCTTTATTTTCAAAATTAAACAGTAAAGAATTTAGGGTTAATTTGTAAGGAAATGGAATGACTTGGAAAAAATTATACTAAGTGAAGTGAGCCAGACCCAAAGAAACATGGACTCTATGGTCTCCCTCATAGGGAATAATTAGCACAGGTTTAGGCTAGTCACAGCAGAGGATCACAACAGCCCAATAGCTATACCCTTATGAACACAAAGGATGATGCTAAGTGAAATGAACTCCATGTTATGGAAACAACTGTTATATCACTGTTGTAATTACTTTCAACATGCGATGTGAAACCGTAGCTTCTATTATTGATGATCCTCTTGTATCCCCTTCCTGTGGTTGTACCTTCACTATCTCTGTATCTTATCTGAGTACATTGGAAACCGTATATACAGGTATTAGAACTAGGAAACTGAAATGGAATACCAAAATTGAGAGACACAGGGTAAAAAAGACAAATGATTACAAAAGCAAAACTTGCAAAACTGTTTAGTGTAAATCTACTGAACAACTCATGGGGGGAAGGGAAAGGGGGAGGGGGGAGGGGGGAATGAGGGAGGAGGTAACAAACAGTACAAGAAATGTATCCAATGCCTAAAGTATGAAACTGTAACTGCTCTGTATATCAGTTTGACAATTTAAAAAAAAAAGAATTTAGGGTTTAAAAAAAAAAACAACAGAGTTGGGCTGGGAATGTGGCTTAGTGGCAGAATGCTTGCCCAGCATGCATGAAGCCCTGGATTCAATTCCTCAATACCATATATACAGAAAAAAAACAGAAGTGGCATTGTGGCTCAAGTGATAGTGTACTAGCCTTGAGCAAAAGAAGCTCAGGGACAGAGCCCAGGCCCTGAGTTCAAGCCCTTGAATTGGAGAAATAGAGTTTAGCTGGATGCTAGTTGCTCATGCCTATAATCCTAGCTACTCAGTATGCTGAGATCTGAGGATCACAGTTCAAAGGCAGCCTGGGCAGGAAAGTCCATGAGACTCTTATCTCCAATAACTTCCCCCCAAAAAAGTTGGAAGTATAGCTGTGGCTCAAGTGATGGAGCACTATCCTTGAGCACAAAAGCCCAGGGATAACACCCAGGCCCTGAGTTCAAGACCCAGAATTGACACAAAAGTAAAAATAAATAAAATTAAACAGTTCTAATTATTTTTGAATGTTTTAGAAGAAAAAAGACACAACGAATAAAACAAATAAGACATGTTCATTATGTAGTGACAAATACCTCAAATTCTTTGTACTGTTTTTAAACATTTTCTATCATTTTGAAATTATTTCAAAATTTATAATTTAAAGTGGGTATTTGAAACTAGAAGAGATAATAAAAGAAAGTTATCATTGTATCTGTTTTTCGCAGTAAAGATATCTCTCCCTAATTATTGCTCTGGAGAGGATGATTGAAAAGCAGAGATATGCCTTTGGATGTATGTAAACAACACATCCTAGAAACTGCATGTATAGGAGAAGAGGGGGAGAATTCAGTCAAGAATCCAATGTATATCCTACAACATCAAGAAGAGTGAGGGAAGGGGCGGGGAGAGGAAGGATAGGTGAGAATTTTGAAATGGGTGACATTGAACAAGATATTCATAAACCACTTTGTTACACGGCAATTCCTTTGTACAACCACTTAGAGGTAATAATGAAAAGAAGGAGGGGTGAGGGAAAAAACTTACCTCCTCAGAGAGTTGCCTGAAATAATCAGTTAATGATTATCAATTATTATAGTCATTTTCAGTCATTAACTGATTAATTCATGTAACTTAGTGATTATTTCATATAAGTTGCTCAGTTTCCCAGCACCTGAAAATAATGGTTACTGGCTATAGAGGGATTACTACAGATCATTTAGCATTTCTATTAAATTAGAAACTTTATTCAGGTACTCGTGGCTCATTTCTGTAATCCTGGGGACAGCGCCTGAGTTCACAACCCTGAACCCTGAGTTCAATCAAGCCTCACAACCAACTAAATAAATAAATAAGAAACTTTAGCCAGGCACGAGTGATCACACCTGAAATCCTATGTACTCAGAAGGCTGAGATCTAAGCTTTGTGGTTTAAAGCCAGCCCAGGCATGAAAGCCCATGAGACTCTCATCTCTAAGAAACTACTCAGAAAAGACTTGAAATGGCACTGTGGCTCAAGTGGTTAAACACTAACCTTGAACAGAAGAACAGGGACAGCACATAGGTCCTGAGTTCAAGGCCCAAGACCAGCAAATCAATTAGAGTAATTAATAATAATATATTAGGTATTAGACACTTTTTTTCCTAACCACCTATAAGTCTTTGCTGTGTAACCAGTGGCTTGACATGTTGAGGGAGTTCTACACACATCTGTTGGGTATAGATGATAATCAGTGAGCATCTGATGTTCATTGTTCACTGCCACAAGTTAATTTTTTTTTCCAGTCCTAGGACGTGGACTCAGGCCTGAGCACTGTCCCTGGCTTCTTTTTGCTCAAGGCTAGCACTCTACCTCTTGAGCCACAGCCCCACTTCTGGCTTTTTCTGTTTATGTGGTGCTGAGGAATCAAACTCAGGGCTTCATGCATGCACTATACTGCTAAGTCACATGCCCAGCCCCACATAAGTTAACTCTTGACAGATTCTAAGTGGTGAAGTGTTCAGGTTGGTTCTCAGAGCCCTACCTTCCACGCCCGCTCAGCAAGCCTGCTGCGTGGTTTCTAAGCACAAACTCAATCTCACTCTGAGATAGAGGATCACTAGCTTAATCACTTCTGTTGGCTTCTTTCCTGGTTCTTGGGGAATGAAAAGTTTCTGTTACAAAAAAAAGTGTGTGTGTGTGTGTGAGAGAGAGAGAGAGAGAGAGAGAGAGAGAGAGAGAGAGAGAGATCCTATCTTTCCCATTGGAACAGTGTCCTATTATAGTCGATTCTCTCCCAGTGCTAACAAGCGACTTGCCTGCATCACAAAGCACTGTAGGCTTACATCCCCCTTTATCCCTGTGTGAAGTGGAATGGAGCCGAGAAGTCCTCCCTGCCCATATTGTGCTGACACTAAAAGAGAAGCAATCATGAGGCAGGAAGGAGAGAGAGAAGGCTTTGAATCAGAACAAATGCATCCCAGACAAGCCTATGCTTCATTTAATCGAAAATCAATTGGCTTTAACCAATGGCTGAGTTCCTCCTTTCATAGAAATTCAGACACCTCTCTCTTTTTCTCTTTGTGTGTGAGCACAGATGTATGTAGATGTGTGTACAAGAAATGTTTGAGAAGTACATACATACATATTTGCTCACTCTCACTTTTATGAAAAGTGGAATGATAAGGGAAGATAGTGGACTTTCATTAAAAAAAAAAAAAAAAAAACACTGAAGGAGATTGAGAAAAAGATAGAAGGTGGGTGTCCCTAATCCAAAGTGCTCCAAAATTCAAAATTTTTCCAACACTAAGATGATGCCACAAATAAAACCACCAAGAAAGATCTCACAGGCTGCCTATGCAAACACACACAAGACCCTACCTGAAAAAATAACTAAAAAGCCAAAGGGTTAGGGAATGTGACTTAATGATACAGCACTTATCTAGAAAGTGCAAGGACAGGACATGAGTGCAAACCCCAGTACTACCAAAAATAACAATAAACAAATAAATGTAAATAAATGCATTGTATAAATCAAGGAGAACACATCTATCCTATGGCCTATGTGTTATCAGATTGGACCACATCTGGACCTGGCATAACTCCTAAAGTTTTCTTCCACATAGTTTCAAAAGCAGCCCTTCCTCTCAAGGCCAGATTCTTCATTTTCCTAAAGTCATGATTGCTAAGCTCAAGGACACCCAAGAAGAGATAGTTTGTAATCTTTCTTTTCCTTCTCTCCATGGAACTATAATTAGAACACTTTATCACACGCACACCTTCAGGGGGAACTCCTGCTTCCTAGCCTGCTAGAGGTCTCTATCAGCTGTAGCCTACTTTTCAATCAATCTTCTCTGCGATGTTTACTGATTGTTCTGCCTGTAGTCAGCTGCATTACCAGCAGTCAGCAGCATGGTGCAGACAGCATAGGCACAGTTGCAAACGACACTAAAAATAACCATTGTCAATTTAAAATCTTGAATTGGACAGAACAAATGGAGAACAGACACATGACACCCTAGGACAAGTCCTATTTATTCACATCAACGACTCAAAGATAAAGCAAGAAAAAGAGTTCTCACTGACGGAGCTGGGTGTATGGTAAAGCTGTTTTCATCCCTGGTAACACTGTCAAAACACCAACGATGACAGAAAGCAAGTGCCTGTCACGCAAATGCACGGGAACTTTATTTACACGTTTAGCAGGAGCAGGATTGTAAATGATGGCTTAATTGAGAAAATCTGCCTAGTCATTTGAACAAGCAGACATGAAAACAGACATCACTTAATGCTGGAAGGATTTTTTTAATTGATCTTCCATTAATATAGTTCCCTCTTCCTTCCTGTCTCTCTCTCTTTCTCTTTCTCTTCTCTCTCTTTCTCTCCTCTCTCTCTCTCTCTCTATCATTTTCATTTCCATCAGATAAAAAACACTTCTTAGCATGCCTGTAATTCTAGCTACTCAGGAGGCTGAGCTCTGAGGATCACAGTTCAAAGCCAGTCCAGGCAGGAAAGTGTATGAGACTCTTATCTCCAATAAACCACCAGAAGACCAGAAGTGGTGCTGTGGCTCAAAGTGGTAGAGCTCTAGCCTTGAGTAAAATAGCTCAAGGAGGGTTCCCAATCCTCAAGTTCAAGCCTCATGACGAACACACACACACACACACACACACACACACACACACACACACACACACACACACACACATCTTAGCATTTTCAGGCTTCCTGACTTCCTGACCTTCTGACTTGAGTTCAATACTTGGAGACAGGTGTTGGCCTGGGCAGAAACCGGTGGGTGCAGACCAACCTCTGAATCTGGGAGTATAGCTTGCTAAAAAAAAAACAAATAATGCAGGGGCTGATGGATTAGGAAGATGTGCACAACATCCAACTCAATGTCTAGCAAATCAAAAACATTCAATAAATATTAGTTTTCTTGCTTCCCATTCAATAGGAAATTGCCATTTGTTAGCAAAAAAATTATATCTCTAGTAAGAATTTTTGATTAGGAAGACAATGTGTGTGTGTGTGTGTGTGTGTGTGTGTGTGTGTGTGTAAGGTTATGGTTAAACCGTTTCCTTCTTTGCATTTTTATTTAGGATTTTTCCATTTTTATGCAATGAGAATAAAGTAATTTTTAAAAACCTTTTCTGGGTGCTATTTTATTAAACACATGCCATTTTCTAGAATTATACTCACCTATTTCCATCTGATGATCAGACTAGTAATAGTTATTTATCAATGGACTGAAAAACTAAGGTTTTAATGGAGCCCCGTGACATGTATCTATAGTTCCTGTTACTCTCATGCTGCGGCAGGAGAACATTTAAACTCACAAGTTCAACACTAGGCAAGACAACATATTCAAGACTCCTATTTCTAATAATAATAGTGATAATTTTATGCCATTCCTGGGCTTGAACTCAACACCTGGGCATGATCTCTGAGCTTTTTTTTTCCTCAAGGCTAGCACTCTATCACTTGAACCACAGCTCCACTTCTGCTCTTTTTGGTGGTTAATTGGAAATAAGAGTCTCATGGACTTTCCTGCTTAGGCTGGCTTTGAACCTTGATCTCAGATCTCAGCCTTCTGAAGAGCTAGGCTTATAGTTGTGCACCACCAGCATTCAGCCAATAACTAATATTTTACTTGCCATGTTTTTCCTTTTAAAATATGCCAGAAATTGCACTGTATCAAAATTTTAGTGAAGAGAGATTGGCACTAATACCAAATTTAAACTCAACATGGTTGTAATCTCTCAAACATACCCAAAGCATCACATAGAAACAGTGTGTCAAATGTCTTTCTCATTGGGAAAGCAGCAGCTCAGTTACAAGACAGTACAACACATAAATATGGGAGAGTCTATGAAAGTAGTCCTCATCTTACGGAGGATGAAAGTTTATGAATAAATAACTCTGACTTTCTTGTCTCCCAGTAAGACAATTCTAAGTACTAACCAGCTCGTCAATTACTTTATATTCTGTGATTCTCTCTTTCTCTGTGTATCTTTCAATTCTGTTTTCTGTGATCATCTCCAAAATAAATTCCATATGTCTTTGTCAATTCAGGATGCTATAGCAGAATGGGTTGTGTGGCTTAAATAACAAATAGCAATTCTTACAATTGCAAAGCATAGACATCTGAGATCAGGGTGCCAGGATGGGCAGATTCTTCTCATAGGCCTTCTTACTGTTTCACAGATTATGGCCTTCTCGCTGTACTCTTTTTCACAAATGAGAAGGAAGGTAGAAAGAGAGAGGAAGTAGGGGAGCAAGGAAGAGAGGGAGAAAGGTAAGGGGGAGGGGGAGATGAAGGGAAGGGAGGAAAGGAGAGGAAGATTCCTGACCTTGTCTCTCATTTTTTCAAGTGTGCCAATCGATTGCTCTTTGGTGTGGTACCTGTTTTAATCAGTCTAACAAAGGCAAAGATTAGAGTTTCAGTATATAATTTGGGGATCAAACACATATTCAGTGTATACTGCCCAACTTTAAATGGTAGGAGAAATGTGTTTGGACCTACACTAAGGCACTATAATTATAAATGCCAAGGATAAAAAGAATGTTTAAGGGGTTAGAGGCATGGCTCAGGTGGTAGAGCACCAGCCAATGAACAAAAGGAAGCATCAGATAGCAAGTTCAAGTCCTGGTCTCAGACCAAAAAAAAAAAAAGAAGAATATTTATATCATTACAGAAAATGAATCCACTAATGATACTTGGAGCCTGTATTTTATTTATTGGAATCTAGTGGTCCAATTAAACTGATTGTGTGAACCATATTCAGACAACATGAGACCAGAACAAATTTCCTTCCTGTCTGGATGTGCTAGCAGCACACAAAACTGTGACAAGCACTAAGCCAAATTAAGCAAGTGCTCCTACCCATCCCTGAGCAAAATATGTTCTCTCTAACTCTTGGGCCTAAAGAACCTGGGTTCTAGGACCATGCAGAGCATGGAAGAGTCAATTCATCCAACATTAGCTATGTCCCCTTAGCCTGAGGTTGTAATAGTCTGACAATGGAATGGGCATTGTGTTGGCATGAGCTCTGCTACAGAACCAAGGACACATAACAAGCATGTGTCTACTTTTCTTGCTATAGCCACAGGACACATTATCACACCTTCACATATTCACTCTATCTTAAGACAATGCTAGATACCTTATTTCTATCTTATTTCTGCTACAAGGACATCCATTGTATTTTGCTTTCATTGGCTTTTCTGGAGATTATATTAAATGTTGACATGTGCTTAGCAACTCAACTTCATTGCTAAAAGACATTTTCTCTTCTTGAAAATATTTCTAATATAATAACCTAATAAATAGAAATCACAGATTCATCAGTAAACATATGACCTTGCTAAGTCAAACCTCAGAATTCTGTTCCACAAAATATAGGTAGCATAGAGCTCATGTTGTAGGTCATTGTAAAATTTGCAAAATTCTCCTGAAATGTGCTTAGTATAGTCCCTTGTACAAAAGCACTTCTAAATGTTAAATACTATTATTAAAATCAGATCAAATTATAATAACTGTACAATGCAAAATACAAAATCAGTATTGTACTTAGAACCTGGAAATACCTCAACTTAGAAACTAACATAAGTTTTTCTCCTTCTAATCTTTTCATTTCTATGCAATTTAGCATTCATTAAAATTCAGCTATAATATGCAAAGAGAAGAATTTTTAAAAGCAAGAAACAAAGAAGGTATCCATGTAGGAATTCATAATATTGAAAGGAAAACAGAGATGTGTGGATTTAATCATGGACTAAACATTTATTGAGTGCTGACTTTGTGCTAAACTATACTAGGTAAAGGATACAATGATGAGCAATACTAAAACCCCAATGAACCAACAAGAACCTTGTGATAATATAGAAAATGTTAGGTTCAAGGTAATAGGAGAAGAACTTAAAAGGAGTAACCAGCTCTGCCAGGAAGTTTTAGAAAAGCTGAGTGCTGGTGTCTCACAACTGCAATCCTAGTTACTCAGGAGGCCGGCAGTTCAAAGCAGCCAGCAGAAAAGTTACCATGAGACTCTTATCTCCAATTAATCACTCAGAAACCAGAAGTAGCACTATGGCTCAAGGAGTAGAGTGCTAGTCCTGAGCACAAAGAGGCTTAGGGACAGTGCCTAGGCCCTGAGTTCAAGCCCCACAACTGACAAAAAAAAAAAAAAAAAAAGACAAGTATTAGACAAACCAGACTCCAGTGGTCCATGCCTATAATCCTACTCAGGAGACTGAAATCTGAAATCTGAAATCTAAGTATCTCAGTTCAAAGCCATCCCAGGCCAGTAAGTCCATGAGACTCTTATTTAATCACCAAAAAGCCAGAAGTGGAACTGTAGCTCAAGTGGTAGAACAGCACCAGCCTTCAGCAATAAAGCTAAGGATCAGTGTGCCCAGGTCCTGAGTTCAAGCCCAAGGTCCAGAACCAAAAAAAAAAAAAAAATTCATTTAGCCACTTACCTCTGTGTCCTCAATGTCTGACTTCATTTCTTGCATACTATATATTTAATAAAATATTGATATATGAATAAACAACCTATGAATAAACTATGGTTTGAATATCTGTCTGCAGAAGACAATAAAAATGTTTAAAAAACGGACTGAAAATGAAAACAGAACCTATTTTGTATGGTTGAACATAGACTATTTGAAGAAATGCAGTCTGAACACTGTGGTTATAACATTGATTTTTCTGAAATTAGAATCGCTCTGCATCCCATCAGCCTCCCTCTGTATTGCTGACGCCAACCATTGAGGAGATGAAGAAAAATCTCCTTTGTGCCAGTATCTGGCAAACTAACACAAGTTAATTTGTCAATTAAACTATCAGTGTAACAGGGAATGTTACAGACTAACATTAGCAGGTTAAGAGAGGCAAACTGTATAATTCATAAAGAAAAACACAAGTCCACAACAGGAATTCAGATGAGACTTAAATGAAGATGAACAATGAGAAAACCAAGTCAAAGACAGGGTCTGAGTGACCTCTAGTGTTAGTGAAAAGAACATGAAATAGAAAACAAAATTATCCTTAGGTCAGATTCCTAAGTAAATACGTATATATAACATATTTTATATATTAACTTCATTACAACATACTTTTTCCTCTGTTTAAAAGTCACCTAAGAAACAGCATATAGGATTTTTACATTTCAGCTTTCCTCACTGACTGACACAGTATTAAAATGTCTGCTTTTGTATAGTCTATGCAAAAGTTTCAGATCTTAACCTTACAATTCAAATGACTTTTAGGAAAAAGAATGCCTGGCATTAAATGTTAAATAACAGTAGGTTTCCCTATTGATACTGGGAAAAGGTCAGGAGAATGCAGGGAGGCAATAAAGTCATTCCAATTTTAGTGGAGTTAAGAGTGCTTACATTCAGTTGTTTCACCTTCTAATGTATGCATTGATTTTTTTCTAAAAGCACACACTCTGATCACCTTCAATCAAGGTTCTTCAAAGCCCCCTGATTGCCTATCAAATTAAGAACAAATTCTTAGAGAGGTCTTTCAAGGGCTTCTGTGAGTGAAATGACCCTCAAACTTCATTTGCTGCAAAGATGGCACTGTCAGGTGTCACATGCAGACTTCCTATCTACCACCATCTTTTTTAACTACTAGAATTCTGCAAGCCTTTGGATAAAGATAACCCCATGTCTGGAAAGAGCTTGCATTTTATCCTAACCATTGTCCTGTTTTGAAGTTCTATTTCTTCCACTTGCTAACTGTGTCATTTGGAGAAAATCCACTAGCCTATCTTAATTCAGTTTGATCACCTTGAATAGAAGAATAAGATATGCCATACATCTATGCTATATATCTATGTTACTAAAGCTACATCTGCAGAGTAGAAAGTAAAAGAAAATAAAAGTTGAACAAAGTCAATGTCCAATACCCTCTCTGTCAGTAATTAACTTTGGGTTGGATCTTGGGAAAGGTAGTCCACTCTCTTACCTCCAGTTTCTTTATTTGTAAAACAAAGACAATAATAATCACCTCTTTGATGTGAATGTGAGGAGGAAAATCAAATGACTTACAGAAAAAAAGCATCAAGTGAATCTTAGGCCTCCAAAAAATATTTCTCACTCAGGGACCACTACCTCCACCCACCTCGTCCACGTAAGGAAGGAACATGAATCTCAAATGAGCCCATCAAGTACTCTATCATGTGCCTCTGGTTCTATTTGTTCTTTTCCTGTTGCAAGCTCAGGAAGATTCATCAAGAACATTTTGGACTAACAATCCCACTTGTTTTCATCTATAGTCTTCAACACTTGTACTTTCTTCTGTAACTTACAGGATAGCCCAGCCAGCCCTCTAAACTCAACATTATGGGGGTTAGAAAAATTTATTTTAGCCATCATCTTTGTCTAAGCCAGGCTCAGAGAGGGTCATTTAAAACAATGCTTAAGATGGGTGCCAGTCGCTCACACCTGTAATTCTAGCTATTCAAGAGGATGAGATCTGAGGATCGTGGTTCAAAGCCAGCCCAGGAAGGAAAGTCCATGAGACTCATCTCTAATTAACTCATCTCCAGAAAGCTGAAAGTGGTGCTGTAGTTCAGGAAAGCTACCCAGGAAACTACCTACTCTATTTTATGAAGGGGACGTGGGGGAGTTGTTAGTGGATAGAGTTAGTGTTTGGTTTTTTCAGTCAGTCCTGGGACTTGAACTCAGGGCCTGAGCACTGTCCCTGAGCTCTTTTGCTCAAGGCTAGCACTCTACCACTTTGAGCCATGTTATCACTTCCAGTTTTCTGATAGTTAATTGGAAATAAGAATCTCACAGACTTTCCTACCTGGACTGGCTTCGAACTGCAATCCTCAGATCTCAGCCTCCTGAGTAGCTAGGACTATAGGTGTGAGCCACCAGCTCCCAGCTTTGAGTTACAGTTTTGCAAGATGAAAATGTTGTGGAGATTAAGTGTCCAATAGCATGAATATGCTTCACACTACTGAACTGTACATTTAAAAATGGTTAAAATGGTTATGTCTTGGATTATATGTATCTTACTACAATGTAAAATATTTTAAACGCTGTAAGTACAGATTACTGGTAAAGTGCTGGCCTAGCACACTAGTACATACAAGATGTAGCTTTCAATACTCGAACCTTAACCTTTAACAAAAGCAAAAAAAAATTAAAAATATTTTATGAGACAAAGGTCAAAATTCACTGCCCCTTATACACACAGTCTTTTCTGGCATCTACATAACAGACCACCTTTCTCTGTCTCTCTGTCCCTCTCTACCTCTCTCTCTCTCTCTCACACACACACACACACACACACACACACAAACACACACACGCGCACACAGAGTGAGCCAGAAAACTTTCATCTACTAATTTATAAAATAATTGGTCCCACATGAATATCACAAATCTTACGATATTTAATGTAGAGTTAAGGATGAGAAGAAGCATATTTTTACTTTCTCTGAATGCCACCCAACGTATGAAACGAAGCAACAATTCTCACACATGTGGCTAGAAATAAAATGAATAGAAAGACCAACATTTATCTTTTACCTGCAATAACTTAGACAGAACTTGGACAAGGTCCCTGGTATAATTTTTAATTCCTTCTGATTATTTTTAGGCTTTATATGATTACTAAGATGATTCTTCAACAACAGCTATGCATCCATTCCTGATACCCTTGAAAATAGAGTTAAAGACAGAGTCCTAAAGCCAACTCCAGAATACACTGAGAGATGGCATAAAAATTAAGTCTGCACTAGGGCTTTCTCAGATTGGAAATTCCAAATTACTTTTAAAGCCTCCTCATTAATGTCTTCCTCTAACAGCCTAACCCTTATGATTGGCCTGATATCCAGAATCCTTAGAGCTTGATGAAAAGGGATAAAACTCAGAACTCTCAGGTATAAGTGAGCAGAAATAACCCCTTATCTAAAGATCCTTGGTCCTTCTGCAAGTCAGTCTTCCTGCGATGCTGTCTCTGTACTTCCCATTTCAGGGTGACCCCTGAAACTCGGGGTCACCATTTATTCTAGCTGGTTGTTTTAAATCTTCTGTTAATGGAGAAGATGAATCCTAACTGTACAAACTGATGAGTTTTCCCAAACTAAGTATTTTTGCATAATGAGACTATAAAGAGAGGCCACAATACTGCCACCACTCTCCAAGCCCTGTCGTATCTGGTTGAAATTATCCTGCCAAAGGTAACTGTTATGCAATCCAGCTGGTGTCTTACATTGTACATTACGTACATTAGTCTCTCTCTCTCTCCCATAACTATATAAATGGAAGCACCTAGAGAGATCTCTAAAATTATGATTTCTCTGTATAAGTGCAGATTGTTCATTCTCATTGCTATGTATTGTAAATATACCATGACTTATTTATCTGTTTTATTGTTGTTTCCCATTTGTTTGAGCTTCACCCATCATGCTTTGTACCTTACGTTTCTAGCAATAGTCTAATGATATTGTGACAAGAACCACAGATCCCATCTCTTAGTTCCAACCAACGACGGTCCTATGTGAAAATCAAGAAACTCATTTCTCCTGAGATTAATACAATCTCCTCATGTTCACTGCATTATGTTATGCCTTCGAAGTTATACTTGAGGGCTGGGGATATGGCCTAGTGGCAAAGAGTGCTTGCCTCCTATACATGAAGCCCCAGGTTCAATTCCCCAGCACCACATATACAGAAAAAGGCCAGAAGTGGCACTGTGGCTCAAGTGGCAGAGTGCTAGCTTTGAGCAAAATGAAGCCAGGGACAGTACTCAGGCCCTGAGTCCAAGCCCCAGGACTGGCAAAAAAAAAAAAAAAAGCTATACTGGAGGGGCTGGGAATGTGGCTTAGTGGTAGAGTGATTGTCTAGCATGCATGAAGCCCTGAGTTCAATTCTTAAGTACCACATAGACAGAAAAAGCCAGAAGTGACACTGTGGCTCAAGTGCTCTTGAGCAAAAGCTCAGGGACAGTACCCAGGCCCTGAGTTATACTTGAAGATCCCATGTTCCGTGTGGTTCAATTCCAACCAACAAGTTATTAGAGTTCTACAGGCTGGAGCACTCTGCTGTTTGCTAGGTTATAAAATAAATGAAGATGGAGTCCCTAACTTGAGGGAAATTGGAATCTGTTATAAGTAAACATGAGGTCTGACCCACTTATCCCATTTCTGAAAATACAATCCAAGGGAAATGAAATTAGCATACCAAAGAAATGCTTGTAGCACTACTCACAACAGCAATGGGTGCCTCTGTATGAATGAATGGATAATGGATAATGGAATATTATTTGGCTATAAAGAGGGATGAAATGCAATTGTTTGCAGCAAAATGGATGGCACATAGTGATAAGTTAAATAATCTGAACATTGAAAAACTAACACCACATAGTCTCTCTCTAATATATGGAAGCTATAAAAAAAAAAAAAAGAAAAGTCCATCTGAAGGAAAAACTGTAGTCACCAGAGGCTGAAAATAATACTGGGGAAAGGAGACAAGGAATATGAGTTTGGATGCTCAGTGGGCTGACTACTACTGCTCATAATTTTGATGACCAAGGAGAGAAGGGCTTAAAGGCTCCAAACATAAAGGTATGATTGATAAAAAGACAGAACTTATCATTACCCTGATTTGATCAATGTAAACTATATGCAGGTGATGAAATATCACACTTGATCCCATTAATAGAATGTTTCAAATACATTCCTTATATAGACCCTCAGTGCAGCTCTGTCTATAAGAAAGAGTAAATTCACAATCTGGAGGGAGTAGAGAAAGTAAAGGAAATCTTACATGGTTGCCCCAAGAACAAAATGTCCTTTAAGTATTGTATATCAGGAAAAGTATGCTTAATAATAAAATCATGTCTGCTCTAATATTTAAAATACTTCCCAGTCGGGTGCCAGTGGCTCACACTTGTAATCCTAGCTACTCTGGAGGCTGAGATCCGAAGATCACAGTTCAAAGCCAGCCTGGGCAGGAAAGTCTGTGAGACTCTTATCTCTAATTAACCACCAGAAAACCAGAAGTGGCACTGTGGCTCACGTGGTAGAGCGCTAGCCTTGAGCTGAAAAGCTCAAGGACAGTGCCCAGGCCTAGAGTTCAAGCCCCACAACCAACAAAAAAAAAAGTGTGTGTGTGTGTGTGTGTGTGTGTGTGTGTGTGTGTGTGTATCCCAAAGAAATAAAATGTCTTCCTTCCTAATTCTCAGTTAAAATTGACACTCTTGACAACATGCCACTTGAATTTTAGTACCCTTAATAAACCCCTAATATAGTTAACCAGTGCAAAAATCACTGCTGAAGTTGGAAAGGACAAATCTAAACAACCTGTAAAATTTTACCACGTAATAAAAGGAGATGAGGTTCCTCTATCAATCTTGTACATGATCCATGAAAACCCAGACATATTGTGTTTTGATATATATTAATTGATTTGCTCTAACTTCTCCCAGGAGATAAATGATTCTTCAGATATTTCATCCATTTAAAAAAAACTCGTGCATATCATAATAAGGATCTGAGGCTTTAAATCACAAACCTCCATAAAACACAACCTGAAATTCCAGTGTCACTCAGATATTTAATAACCAAAAAAGTAATACTCCTGAATTTCCTGTTTGAAAGTAGAAATTGACTCCTGGGAAGGCAGAGAAGCCAATTTGCAATGAGCAGCTTTCATTTCCTACTTTTAATTCAAATCTTTATAAAAATTGTTTGAAGTCTTGGCACTGTAGTGGCATTCCAATGTAGCTCATAAGAGGCCCTTTGGGGAGGGACATTTATATGTAAAATGCACTTGGCATATCAACCAAAACAGTCTGTAGACTAAAAGAAAAAAAAATGGACATCTTTCTAAACTACCAAGAAGGAAAGTGGTGAATGACACAGGACAATCAGAACTAAAGGTAAGAATCCTTCGAGCCTTCTTTAGGCTCATTTGGGTGTTTTCCTGAAAAGCTAATTGTATCTGTCATTCACACATACACACATCCTGGAAATCAGGGGGAGTCCAAGGTTGAATACAATGAGGAACCTTTAGAACATGAACAAGAAAGATTCTTGGGCCAAGCTCTGTAATGATCAAGATGGCTGAAGTGCTGTATTCTTGTGGTGTATGTATGCCACATTTTCTCTTTCTTTGTCATATTTCTCTTCTAATAAACTTGTCTATCATCTCTAACCAAAAAAAAAAAGAGCCTTGGGATCTACTAGTATCATGCAGGCTAAAAGAGAGAGAGAGAGGGAGACATAGATAGATATAGATATAGATATAGATATAGATATAGATATAGATATAGATATAGATCTGAATCCTAGTCTGACCCAGAAGGGTTAAGAGGTAGGCAAGAGGAAGACAGGCCAAAAATAAATCTTAGAAAATGTAGCCTAAGGCCAGACATTGTTGGGAATACCTGTAATCCCAATAATTTGAGAGGTGTAGACAGAAGGTTTGTGATGTATCCCACTGTGCTACATAAGACAGCCTAGGCAAATTTAGCAATATCTTATCTCAGAAACAGAATACAAATGTAAAAGCTAAGGACATGGCTCAAGTGGTATAAAATGTTTTAAAAAGGTTTGCCTGGTTTGTAGAAGGCACCAGGTTCAATCCCCAGTACCAAAGCAGGTGGAGGAGATAGAGGAAGAACACTATAATACAGGAAGGTAGAAAATCTTTTTTGTTGGTTTTGTTTTTCTTGGTGGTACTGGGACTTTCACTCAGGGCCTCATACTTACTAGGCAGGTGCTCTTGCCATTGAGCCATACCCCTTGCCAGGTATCTTAAAATTATGTGACAAAGTTGGGTACGGTGGTACATACCTGAAATCTCAGCACTCAGGAGACTAAGGCAAGATCATGAGTTCTAGGCCAGCTAAAGCTACATAGTAAGACCCTGTCTCAAAAAAAAAAAAAAAAAGTAGACTCAAAAGTAATGAAAAGAGGGGAGCCGGGCAAGAATGCAGTCATAAAATCCAATGCCTATCCTATGAAATTAAAAATATTAAGGGGAGGGAAAGGGTGACATTGGTCAAGATGTATTGTATTCGCAAACTGTTTTATTGAATGTCAACACCTCTATAGCTACTTAAAGATAATTTTTTAAGTGAGAGAAAAAGGCTTCCACAATGAAAGAATACTCAACTGCTTGAAAGCGGCTGAAAGGCCACACCTGATGGGGTTTCAGAAGCAACCGACAGAATCAACCAAACGAAGGCATGCGTAACTGTGACCGCGACCCATGCAGTCTCAGGGAGCAGAAACAGATGGGGGACAGGGGAGTAGCAGAGAGGCCTGCATAGAAACATAACACTTCTTTGAGGAGCTTGCCATCAAGAAACTTTCACAGAGAGAATAACATCTGGAAAGCAGCTTTTTCAAGGTGAAATGGATGCTGCCATGTGTTTATGCTGATGAGAATAATCTAGCAAGAAGAGGACAATGGATGATGTGCTAGAGAAAGGAGTGAAAGCAGGTTTGAAGATCCTGAGCAGGAGACGGGTATGAGACCTAGAATACAAGTTAAGTCGGGAAGGAAAAATTAGATAAAATCTCCACCTTTCTTCTTTCAAAATGAGGAAAGCAGATGTGGGTATTTCTCAGGTTTGTCACAGAGTGGCTACACAATTTTCTCCTGATTGCTTCAGTTTGTTTCAGTGAAATGAAATGGGAGGTCTATCTTAAGAAGGGAAGGAGAGGCAGGACATTTTCGAGGAGAAAAAAGTACAGATTTTACAATCTGTGCATCCTTTTCTGTCAAGACCCTGCTACTCCAAGCCATGTGGCCTTAAAGAATGAAATTAACTTCTCTGATTTCCAATTCGTTGATCTTTAAGACAAGGATAATGACATTTTCATCAGAGGGTTAATCTAGCCCTTTGAGTGATTATTTGCCTTGAACCTCTTTTCTATGGAAGTAATTGTCCCAAACCTGCCTCAATACTTTGTTTTGGTTTTGTTTATAGTATTGAGGATTAAACTTAGAGTCTACTTCACAGCAAACAAGCACTCACATAGATGAGTCTATAACTAAAAAGAACTCACACATGCACAGAATACATGAAATAAAAAGGGATCTAGAGCTTGGCATCAGTGGCTCATGCCTGTTATCCTAGCTGCTCAGGAGGCTGAAATCTGTCTCTTATCTCCAATTCACCACCAGAAAACCAGAACTGGCGCTGTTGCTCATGTGGTAGAGTGCTAGCCTTGAGCTGAAGAACTCAGGGATAGCACCTATGCCCAGAGTTCAAGCCCAACGACAGACCAAAAAAAAAAAAAAAAAAAAAAGGGAGTGGGGTGGCGGGCTGGGAATGTGGCTTAGTGATAGATTGCTTGCCTAGCATGTATGAAGCCCTCGGTTCAATTCCTCAGCACCACATATACAGAAAAGGCCAGGAGTAGCTCAAGTGGTAGAGTGCTGGCCTTGAATAAAAGGAAGCCAGGGACAGCGCTCAGGCCCTGAGTTCAAGCCCCAGGACTGGCAAAAAAAAAAAAAAGGCGGGGGGGGGAATTGGGGGGAAATCTAGGCAGGCTGGGTTGTAGTACTAGGTGCAAGGCCCTGGGTTCAGTCCTTGTCCCTGCAGAAAGAACTAATCTTGGATTTGGATTAACTAAAAAGATTCTACAACCAGTCAAACTCTACAGCCAGTAAACTCTGATGGGAGAACACACTAGTAAAGTGCTGGATGGACTCATGGGGGAAGCACCAGTTGGCTGAGTCCCCATGGAAGACACACAGCCTTTCTGTGCAGGGATTCCTAGTGTGTAAAATGAATCTTGAGACCTAATGATCTGGTTCTTCCTAGATCCAAAATTCTAGAGATGGGGCTGGGACCATAGCCTAGTGGTAAGAGTGCTTGCCTCAAAATTCTAGAGATGTATGAATTATTCCATTTCCTCATGGCTACTCCTTGTCCACACCAAGGATATCTTAGGAATGTTGCTATTTATTACCATATCCTCTCTTTATTTAAAATAGTGAGATCTGTCTGTTTAATGTTTAAAGTAGATGTTAAATATGAGCATAAATTTTTAAGAGAGTGGCATAATTTGTAGTGCCATAAATAACAAATTATATCAAAACATTACATTCTGAAAAACATGACAGGGTTTAGAGGCATACTCAAATATATTTTGGAACACGTCTTAAGTATATAATCTTTAAAACCCAGTATTGAAAAAGGAAGTGTGGCTCAAGTGGCAGAGCACTAGTCTTGATCAAGAAAGTTCAGAGAGGGGCTGGGGATATGGCCTAGTGGCAAGAGAGCTTGCCTTGTATACATGAGGCCCTGGGTTCGATTCCCCAGCACCACATATACAGAAAACAGCCAGAAGTGGCGCTGTGGCTCAAGTGGCAGAGTGCTAGCCTTGAGCAAAAGGAAGCCAGGGACAGTGCTCAGGCCCTGAGTCCAAGGCCCAGGACTGGCCAAAAAAAAAAAAAAGAAAGAAAGTTCAGAGACAGCACCCAGGCCCTGAGCTCAAGTCCCAGGACTAGCACAAACAACAAGCAAACAAAAAAAAAAAAAATGTATTACATTTGGCTTAATATAGATTATGAGGAAATATCATTTCACCATTTAAACAGTTTTATGGGAAATTATTAACTTACTTTTCAATAACAAATTCACACATTAAAAAATAAAAGATGGGGGTTGGGAACATGGCCTAGTGGTAAAGTGATTGCCTCCGTATACATGAAGCCCTGGGTTTGATTCCTCAGCACCACATATATAGAAAAAGTCAGAAGTGGCGCTGTGGCTCAAGTGGTAGAGTGCTAGCCTTGAACAAAAAGAAACCAAGGACAGTGCTCTAGCCCTGAGTTCAAGCCCCAGGACTTGAAAAACAAACAAAACAAAAAATAAAACATGAATACTTAAAATATTTTGGTGATACAACTGTCTGTATAGTCATACATTGTTGGTTACTTGAAATGAGTTTCAGTCCCTAGTAATAAGATACACATCACCATGGCTACTTCTGTAGCTTAGAATAGACTCCTAGGTGGTTCATGTCACAATATAGAAGGTGACAGAAAATGATCCCCATCTAACGCCTATCCTAGGCAAAAAAAATGAGACCATATCTGTGAAATAAACGAAACAGCAAAATGTCTGGAGACATAGCTCAAATGTCAGGATCACTTGCCAAGCTAGTATAAAGCCCTGAGGTTCAGGGCTGGGAATATGACTTAGTGGTAGAGTGCTTGCCTTGTATACATGATGCCCTGGGTTTGATTCCTCAGCACCACATACAAAGAAAAAGCCAGAAGTGGTGCTGTGGCTCAAGTGGCAGAGTGCGCTAGCTTTGAGGAAAAAGAAGCCAGGGACAGTGCCCAGGCCTTGAGTTCAAGCCCCAGGACTAACACGTGCATGCACATACACACTCTCTCTCTCTCTCTGTCTCTCTCTCTCTCTGTCTCTCTCTCTCTCTCCAAAGTTTAACATTGGAGTTAGTCTATGCCAAAAAGAAACAAAGAGAGAGAATTTGTAAAGTTAAAAGGACTGTGACACTGGAGACCATTGGCTCAGAGCTGTAACCCCAGCTACTCAGGAAGTTGAAATCTGAAGATCAAGGTTCAAAGCCAGCCTAGGCAGGAAAGAGAGATGAGACTGTTATCTCCAATTGACTGCCAAAACACCAGAAGTGGAGCTCTGGCTCAACTGGTAGGGTGCCTGAGTTCAAGCCCCAAGACCAGCACCAAAAAAAAAAAAAAAAAAAAAAAAAAGACTGTGAGAAATAGATGGTATTAAACCAGGTGGGGTTTTCTTAATTTTTTTTTACAATTTTGGGTTTTTGTTTTAATGACATGAAGATCTTTAACAGTGTAATAACCTGATCATGGTCTGTTTGGCTACGCTGTATGAAGGATACAGAAGAGAAATACAGACCACTGGTTAAACCCATGGCATGTGGAGGAATCACGAAATAAGAGGGTTTAAACTAAAGCAGTGACATTGAGATTGGCACTAATGTGGAAGGACAATGACAGAACTGATGTTGAACATAGGCAAGGAGTAAAGAAGAGAGACATGGAAGGTGAGTCATAACAACACATTGGTAGTAGTGATGGACATGCCATTTCCCAAAAAAAGAACAATTTTGGAAGGAAGCAAGTCAAATTACAGTAGGGCAGACTGAGCAGGAGGCAATCTAATTGTGGCCCTGCTGAATCTGCCTGTGTCAAATTTGTCTTCATAGATATGGCTCCAGCTGCTCATATCACATCATTATGAAGCCAGAAATAAAAAAGACCAAAATCATAAGCACTTGCTTGTAGGACTAACATGGTTTATAATCAGAGATATTTCATGTCATAATCCAAGCACAAATGAACAAGAAATTCTAACAATCTAAATCAGAACCTGAATAATCTAGGTTAAGTAATGACCCATAGAACTAGACCAACTGAAAAGGCTGAGGTTTGGAAGGTAAACAGGCTCTTATCAGAGATGAAACATGTAACCACTAAGTGAACAAAAATTCAGATAATGAGGGCTGGGAATATGGCATAGTGGTAGAGTGCTTGCCTCATGTACATGAAACCCTGGGTTCGATTCCTCAGCACCACATAAACAGAAAAAGCCAGAAGTGGCGCTGTGGCTCAAGTGGCAGAGTGCTAGCCTTGAGCAAAAAGAAGCCAGGGACAGTGCTCAGGCCCTGAGTTCATGCCCTAGAGCTGGCAAAAAAAAAAAAAATCAGATAAAGAGAGGTCTTCATACACTAGTTGCAGATTTCCTTCTTGACTATCAGAGAGGCAAGATACAATCGCTGTATTTTGGGAATTGACATGGTTGGTTTCTTTGTTGTTTTATGCTGGTCCTGGAGCTTGAACTTGGGGCCTGGGATCTCTCCCTTAGCTTTTGTGCTCAAGGCTAGAGTTCTACCACTTGAGCCAGAGCTCTACTTCTGGCTTTTGGGTAGTTAATTAGAGATAAGCATCTCATAGACTTTCCTGTCCTGGCTGGCTTCAAACCGAAACCCTCAGATCTCACCTCCTGAGTAGCTAGGATTACAAATGTGAGCCACAGGTGTCAGGAGAATTGAATCATTTTTAAAATAATGACCAAAGGTCTGATTGTCCAAAACTATTAGTTTAGAAAGTGAATGAGTTTTCTGGACAATTCACAGATTTTCCTACCTAATCATGATATGAACATTTATATATACATAACTTACATATTATTCAGTAATTACAAATCTCCTCTCTTCCACTTAGAAGAGTTTGACAAAGAAAAAGTTAAACTCTCTTCCATTTTTAGCTTCACACATATCATAAGATAGGATGATAACCCCATCTAGAGTTTATCACAGGAAATTGCTCTCAACAAGAAAGAAACTAAAAATCGACCTGATTGGAGACAAAGACAAGTTGAAAAATCATACTAGGATACATTGACATAAATTCTAGATATTTTGTTGCCAGTTGGGCATGACATAATAAACCTTATCCATAAGTTAGACACTCACCCATGGGAATGTAGCTATTGAGATTTTGGCTGAACGCTATGAGAATATAAAGTGAAGATTGTGAAATCAACAGAACATACCTCATGATTTAACATTCCCACGCAGCTTATTCAATGCACACTGTGTCTTGGTACCATAACTGCCCCACATGGAAGGGTTTTCAAAGTTTAAAAGGACATTTGCTAATGTCTTCCTCAAGAGCAGCACATTCAGCCTGTTCTCTAAAATAAGGTGTCAAGCGTGTCTGTGATTCTTAGAACTAAGATGTTCTGACTCTTTCTTGACAGGCAGGGGCTCATTGTGGGCTGCCATTGTACAGACTCCTACAATCATCTCATTGTACTTCCGAACTGTGCTAATGATTCATGCCTAATGGATCATGAAGAGCATCTCGAAGCCTCCTTTTCCCAGAACGTCATCAACTCCCAAGACCTTGTCAAAAAAAGTGCCAGTGGTTGTCACAATGATGTCCTCCTATGTGCACTTCCCCAATGCAAACTTTAACTGGATTTGAAGGCTTTCAGAAATGTAGCAAAAAATTCAAGGAGAATTCAATAGTGCACATCTGAGCTTTAAAATTTTTTCAAAAAAAAAAACACACCAACTTTAGCCTCAAATAAATTCAAGGAACAGGTGTTTCACAGTGGAGAATGTAAACTGCAGGGGTTTGAGAGCATCATTTTTATCCAAGTGAAAAAAAAATTTTAAATCATAATTGGTAGAATGATAGCTGAGGGTAAGACTGTAACAAATAGTTTGCATTGGTTATCTTTTCTTTTTTACAACCTTCTTGTAAGTACCATTATCCACCTCTTTTTATAAATGAAGCTGTCAGAAATTAGCTCTGAATTATAAACTTAGGTGAAAACATATACAAGATCATATGCATACATATACAAACGAATTGACTGAAGTGTAATATGTGCAGGAGAAGATTCCGATGGTGTAACTCCTTTGAACAAATAACTTACAGCTTCAAAACAAACTGAAACATGTTTTGTCAATGAAGTAAGGTTAAGGAAGAGAAGGGGCAGATGAATGGAGAGAGAAAGGGTGAACAGATTCAGTCATAATAGTCAATGTACATGGGACCAGGTAACTTAAGGGGATAGGTGCAGTTGGGAAGAATAAGGGAGAACAATGGAAGGGGGTGACACTGATCAAGATGTGTTGTAGTCATAAACTGACATGTGGAATTGAAACCCTTTGTACAACTACTTGATGATGATGATGATGGTGGTGGTGGTGGTGGTGGTAAAATTTTAATTTGAATAAATGAAGACATTAGTGACATCAATGGGCATTCTGCAGAGACATTTGCATGTAGTGCCTGGTGAAGTGGTGATTTAGGCACAAGTCTCTCTAGTTCAAGAATAACAGCATATAGGGCTGGGGATATAGCCTAGTGGCAAGAGTGCCTGCCTCGGATACACGAGGCCCTAGGTTCAATTCCCCAGCACCACATATACAGAAAACGGCCAGAAGCGGCGCTATGGCTCAAGAGGCAGAGTGCTAGCCTTGAGCGGGAAGAAGCCAGGGACAGTGCTCAGGCCCTGAGTCCAAGGCCCAGGACTGGCCAAAAAAAAAAAAAAAAAAAAAAAAAAAAAAAAAAAAAAAAAGAATAACAGCATATAAACACCCTCTGGAAATCCATGTATCATTACTTGTCTTCCTGGGAGGAAGGCAGCAAGAGAGGAAGGACTGTGACTTGGGATGAAATATACTGCAAAAATCACCTGCCAAACACAGCTGAATTGCCTGGGAGGCTGCACTTTCTCTGTCTTTTACAAAGTGGTCACTGAATTTAGGATGACCAAATAACAGCAACAATGTCCTCTAAATTGTTGAAAACTGGTTAATCTAGATGCAAACTCAGATGATTCTTAGTTCTCCCATCTTTCCTCCCTTCCTTTTATTGATTTTTAGTTTCACAATCCCAGTGTGATTGTCCTTAATTCATATCTGAACTGTTGGAGTTTCGTTCCTAAATCTAACTCATAGAAAACATAGGAAGCTACACACCAGTGATTCATCATCATCATCATCATCATCATTTAACACATGCAATTATTTTTAAACTAGTTACTACTGTTTTTCAAAAGGATTCACTTGTATTGAAACTAGCAGTCAGGACTTGGAATGTGGCTTAGTGGTAGAGTGCTTGCCTAGCATGCATGAAGCCCTGGGTTTGATTCCTCAGCACCACATAAACAGAAAAGGCCAGAAATGGTCACTGTGGCTCAAGTGGTAAAGTGCTATCCTGGAGCAAAAAGAAGCCAGGGACAGTGTTCAGGCTCTGAGTCCAAGCCCTAAGACTGGAAAAATAAAAAATAAAAAAAACTATTAGCCAAACATAGTGGTACATGCCTATAATCTTTGAGCACTCAGAGACAGAGGCAAATATATAGGAGATTCTCTGATGGTGGTCTCTGCCATATAAAAATTGTACCATATATTATTTTTTCTTCTACATCCTTTATGGGCCTCTGTGTGTGTGCACACAGGCTCACGTGTGCCTTTCTTAAACCTTTACTTTTATGCACACCTTGAAACAGAAACTTTCATTAAATTCATTTTTCTTTTGGATTTGCCATAGGAGAGTCTTGTAGACATTAATGTAGCATATAAAATCAATACATCACAATTAGTTTTTTTAAAGGCAATTGGAAAGTCCTCTGGCTTTTATTTTACTTTTACTCAAACATACTTAGTATGTTTAAACAGAGAATAATTTTGCTATTCATTCCATCAGCCAGAATTCTTGAACCAATGGAAGCCAATGGACACTAATGAAAAGACATTTTTCATGTCTGTTACATTTGACTCAACACCAAGTTGCTTAATTAATTACATTTGGGTTTCACCTTAGACTTGATTAAATATTTAACATTTAGGATAAAAGTACAGCTGCATTTGTTAGGTTAACAGTGAGCTTTAAAAAGTGGATTCTACGGGCTGGGGATATAGCCTAGTGGCAAGAGTGCCTGCCTCGGATACACGAGGCCCTAGGTTCGATTCCCCAGCACCACATATACAGAAAACGGCCAGAAGCGGCGCTGTGGCTCAAGTGGCAGAGTGCTAGCCTTGAGCGGGAAGAAGCCAGGGACAGTGCTCAGGACCTGAGTCCAAGGCCCACGACTGGCCAAAAAAATAAAAAAATAAAAATAAATAAAAATAAAATAAAAAGTGGATTCTAGAAGCTCAGTATAACTAACCCTACTCAATATGACCAACCCAATAAGTCAATATTTTAGGCTAGAAAATTAAAGCCCAAGAGATTTCATAGCATGCTTCAGGTCGTGCAAATATATTTTCCTTAATTTTTATTGTTATTTTAAAGCTGATGTACAGAGAAGTCATAGTTACATGGGTCAAGTAATGAGTACATTTCTTTTTGGACAATGTCATCCCTTCCCTCACTCTCTCCCAATTGACTCCTTTTGAAGAAACAGAACCTATTGCTTTTTGTTTTTCTTTTTTGGTCCAAGACTGGGACTTGAACTTGGTATCTGATGCTTTCCCTCACTGGCTAGTGCTCTACCACTTGAGCCACACCAACAATCCCTAGGGTTGGTTCTTTCTCTTTTTTTTCTTTTCAGAATATGTTTCTTTTAGAGTGGCCAAACTGGTTTTCAGAATTGGCCAAACTTCTGAAGAGAAAGACAATGACTATGTAGCTGACTTCAGTGTTTGTTTCTGACAAGGCCATACACTAACACACACGTTTGTGTATGTTGCTGGTGATCCAATATGAAGTTTTTTCTCTAAGGGGAAAGTCTGAATTTTAGCTGCAGAGTTAAGCACCAGCATGTTTGAAGTGCAGGACTTATTCTTGAACTTGACAACTCCAGCTAATTGCAGATGTAAAAAAATAAGACATCAATTTCAAAAAGAACATCAGGGCTGGGGATATAGCCTAGTGGCAAGAGTGCCTGCCTCATATACACGAGGCCCTAGGTTCGATTCCCCAGCACCACATATACAGAAAACGGCCAGAAGTGGCGCTGTGGCTCAAGTGGCAGAGTGCTAGCCTTGAGCGGGAAGAAGCCAGGGACAGTGCTCAGGCTCTGAGTCCAAGGCCCATGACTGGCAAAAAAAAAAAAAAAGAACATCACATTGCCATGAAACCATAAAAGATATTCATAGGGTTTCCTCCCTACCTAAGCACAACTGACCATATTAGAAAGGGAAAACTGATAAGATTTAATAGGCATTTAAAAACCAGACTCTCGTGCAAATGTGATTTAGGAAAGTTAATGCTTGATTCTGATAGTGGTGGGGATTAGTACTAGGGTTTGGCCTAATAGTCCCATGCAGACACTCTTCTGGACCTTGCTGCCAGCCCTGATTTTCACTGGTTATTTTTTAGATAGGGCCTTGCTTACTGCCAGATGTGTGCCAGGACCTATTTTAGGCAGGATGACAGGTATGCATGATCCACATCCATTTTCCCTCACTTAACATGAAGTCTTATGGAATTTTCTGCCCAGTCTGGCCTAAAGCTACAATCCCAATCTCAGCCTCCCATCTATCTTGGGTGCATCCTAAGGCACCCAGCTATTGGTTGCAAGTTTTGGTCAGGCTGGTCTCCAATTGTAAAACTCCTATTCTGAGCCTCCTAAATAGCTAGGATTCTAGGTGTGATCCAAGAAAGCTCAGCTATGATTCTGATTTTGAAGTTGTTTGGGGTAGCTAAATTGTAAGGCTCTTCAGAAGAACAGCTATTTCAATTCAATTGATTAATTTTATAGCTTTATTGGAGTGAAACTAGTACAATAATCTGTACTGTGTAAGGGGTACAATTTAAACATACAATTACAGTAATGAAACCATCATCACAATCAAAATTATAAATGCTTCCATAATGCCTAAAATGTTCCTATCAACCATTAGTAATCCACCGCCCCTACACTTCTGTCCCCATCCAACCACCAATATACTTTTGTTTTTATTTGCTATTCTCAGTTGTCGTTCTTATCTAGCTGGGCATTCAGTTGCCCCACCATGGATTGTATTCATTCATCTATGAAGTCATGAGAGTGGTGTGGCCATCTTACATTGCTAGCCAATAAACTAGGCATCCCTCAGTGACTGACAAATGATCCCAGAGAGATCTCTAGCTAAAGATCATTATCCCAACATTGTCAGACAATGTTGACCATCTCAGTAAAAAGTGGTATTTCCAGCTGGGTGCTGGTAGCTCATGCCTGTAATCCTAGCTACTCAAGAGGCTGAAATCTGAGGATCATGGTTCAAAGCCAGCCCAGGCAGGAAAGTCCATGAGATTCTTATTTCCAATTAACCACCAGGAACCAGGAAGTGACACTGTGCTCAAAGTGGGTAGAGTGCTAGCCTTGAGAAAAAAACCTCAGGGACAGTGCTCAAGCCCTGAGTTCAAGCCCTATGACCAACCAAAAAAAAAAAGTGATACTTCCACTGTGCTTAATGTTTTCCTGTTTTACTCTGTCTCTTGGAGTTTCCTGGAGGGCTTTGATAACCAGGTCAGAAGGAGAAGGCACCACCTCAATCTGAGTCTCTCTTCAAGTCTCTGGAGGAGTGATCCTTAAGGTCAATTCCACTAGAATTCTATGCCCTTCCAATTTTGTTACCTTGGCAATATCATCACCAATCATTTTTGGAGTCAGATCCAGGGGATCCATACTGCATTCAAGACAAATACAATATCCTTTTCTTATATACGTGGTGCTGAAGAATTGAACCCAGGGCTTCATGTATACGAGGTGAGCACTTTACTACTAGGCCATATTCCCAGTACCACATATATAGAAAAAGCTGGAAGTGGCGCTGTGGCTCAAGTGGCAGAGTGCTAGCCTTGAGCAAAAAAAAGCCAGGCACAGTGCTCAGGCCCTGAGTTCAAGCCCCAGGACTGACAAAATAAATAAACAAACAAACAAACTTTAATAAACAGCATTGTAGTTGGCCCTGTCTCTTAATCAGTGCTCAATAAAAAAAAATTTTTTTTTGGTTCTTGTCCTAGAGGACAGGACTGTTGTGTTCCAACTGTAATAATGCTGTGGCTTTGTGACTCTCCTGGGTTTAAATATGTGAGACGTCCCCAGGAAAACAGTCCACTTCCTTGCACTGTGGAACCTAGCAGTATCAACTTGCTGATTCATTCCGTATCCAAAATTGAAATGAAGATCTGGAATGGCCCATAAGGGCCTGTATGTAAAGGTTTGTTCTGCAGCCAATGAGATGCTACTGAGACAGAGTAGAATCTTTAAGAGGTAAGGCTTAGAGGGAGGTGACTCGGGGAGGATTCTTGAAGGTGCTAGTGGGAGCCCATTTCCTCCTGTCTTGCTTTCATTTCTGGGCCTTGAGGTAAACTCCCCACCCTGACTGTGCCATGGATCTAAAGCAACCAGACCAATTGGTCACCTCCTATAGTTTCCAGAACTTTGAGAAATAGCACCACCAACTACAGTCCAAGTGTCCAAAAAATGAGCTTGTAGAGGGACATTTCATATCCAAACCATAAGGGACTGGACCTCTTAAACTATGAGCCAAGATAAACATTCAGCTTTACAAGTTGATTAACTCAGGTGTTTGTTCAAGTGATGGGAAACTGACAGAGAACTATTCACAGATTTCTGGGCCCTGTTGTTTTATTTTCCTTTATTTTTTAACACATTTGTTGGTTTGCTCTTTTCAGAATCTGTACAAAATGAGATGCATTGATTTTTTTTTCACTCTGTAGTAGGAAATCAGAGTAAAACTCTAATCTGAAGATATTCTGTCTTCTCTTCATTCACATGTTAGCAAAAGGGGAAACAGGCCTTTGATGGTGTAGAAAATATACACCTTAAAATAAAAATCAAATCTGTTTTCCAAGACACCTGTCAGACACTGCCTTGCTGTAAAACCTCCTAGGATTCCCTCCCATGAACATTCAGCATACTTTTTTTTTTGGGGGGGGGGGGTGCGGTCAGTCATGGGGCTTGAACTCTGGGCCTGGGCACTGTCCCTAAACTCTTCTGCTCAAGGCTAGAGTTTTACCACTTGAGTCACAAGGCCACTTCTGGTTCTCTTGTGCTTAATTGGAGATGAGTCTCATGGGCTTTCGTGCCAGAGCTGACTTTGAACAGCGATCCTCAGATCTCAGCCTCCTGAGTAGCTAGGATTACAGGTGTGCGCCACTGGCACCCGGCTCAGCACACTTCTTCACCTCTTTAACTATCCCAACAAAGCAGGAGGGCACACCTGGTGGGAGGAAAATAAAAGATCTCTTTTTTTTTTTTTTTTTTTTTTTTTTTGGCCAGTCCTGGGCCTTGGACTCAGGGCCTGAGCATTGTCCCTGGCTTCTTCCCGCTCAAGGCTAGCACTCTGCCACCTGAGCCACAGCGCCCCTTCTGGCCGTTTTCTATATATGTGGTGCTGGGGAATCAAACCGAGAGCTTCATGTGTAGGAGGCAAGCACTCTACCACTAGGCCATATTCCCAGCCCTAAAAGATCTCTTTGTGTATCACTGCTTCCTACAATCCTAGTTTATAAAAATAAATACATAAGGGGCTGAGAATATGGCCTAGTGGTAGAGTGCTTGCCTCGTATACATAAAGCCCTGGGTTCGACTCCTCAGCACCACATATATGGAAAACGGCCAGAGGGGGCGCTGTGGCTCAAGTGGCAGAGTGCTAGCCTTGAGCAAGAAGAGGCCAGGGACAGGTGCTCAGGCCCTGAGTCCAAGGCCCAGGACTGGCCAAAAAAAAAAAAAAAAGGTCTGGTAATGTGGCTCCAGAGATACAGCATCTACATAGCAAGCATGAGGCCCTGAGCTCAAAACCCCAATACTACCAAAAAATATAAAATAAAGACTTCTTTCCGGAGCTTGGAAGTTATTTTTACTCAGAAATCCTATTTCCTGAGATTCAGATACCTGAGTTGGAGTTGCACCTATCTTAAAGTACAACTTTGACCACATTCTCCCTTTTTTTGGTAAGTGTAATAAATCTCTTCCCAGACTGGACAGCCTGGTTTCCTAGTTGTGATGGTAACAGAAGCTCCTGCTCATAGAGTAGACTACAGGGCATATGTTCAAATACACACGCTCATTTGAAGATTCATAATCGATAAGCCTTGACAATGCATTTGTTAAGTTGTACCCTGGGCAAGACACCAGCCATTCCCCCTGCCTCAGTGTCCCCAGTCAGTAAGAGAGGCACAATCAAACATAATGAGGATAAAAGCGTGAGCAGCATTTCCTCAAAGGAGCCAGCTGCTTCCCAGTAATGTCAATTTGTCTTCACCAACAGTTGGGAGAAATTTCTAAGAAGTCAGTTAGGGCAGTGTTCAAAAACAGAAATTCTAAAAGCGGTGACATTTTGCAAGGGAGAAATGTCTTCAGCAAATAACAAGGAATCTTCTGACAACTGTGGGTGCTGGTGTGTCATTTAAATTCTTGAGTGGTTGTTATTTTTTAAGATTATTGTTATTATATGCTATTAGACTGAGTGTTAAGTGGTAGACAAGGGGCAAAAAGAAAGATGTCAGAACTGCATTTTTATAATTGCTGAAAGTTCTGGTATTTTGAAGGACCTTTACATTACAGAACACTGAAGAGTTAGTTCTTCTCTCAGGCTATTGTACTTTCTTTTTTTTTTTTTTTTTTTTTTTTTTGGCCAGTCCTGGGGCTTGAACTCAGGGCCTGAGCACTGTCCCTGGCTTCCTCTTGCTCAAGGCTAGCATTCTACCACTTGAGCCACAGCGCCACTTCTGGCTTTTTCTATATATGTGGTGCTGAGGAATCGAACCCAGGGCCTCATGTATACAAGGTGAGCACTCTATCACTAGGCCATCTTCCCAGCCCCTTATTCTACTTTCTTATTGATGCCCCTAAAACAGAAGATATCGTTTCACTTACCACCATGCAAGAGGTCATGAGGAGTATAAACATACTCCTCAAAATCCATACCCCAGGGCTGGGAATATGGCCTAGTGGCAAGAGTGCTTGCCTCCTACACATGAAGCTCTCGGTTCGATTCCCCAGCACCACATATATGGAAAACGGCCAGAAGGGGGGCGCTATGGCTCAGGTGGCAGAGTGCTAGCCTTGAGCAGGAAGAAGCCAGGGACAGTGCTCAGGCCCTGAGTTCAAGGCCCAGGACTGGCCAAAAAAATCCATACCCCAAACTCACAGTACTAAGGAAGTCTTTTTCACCATTCAACCCTACCTGTTAAATATTGTACATCTAATTATATTCTAAAGTGACACCGCTTCACTGGGTTTTGAGAGGGATTGGAAATTTGAGGAGAAGAACATGTGAGTTTATGAAGGTTGAGGGAATCTAAATTTTATTCTTTGAATCCTATAAGCCTATAATCACCAGATAGTGTCTAGGTGTAGTTATAATGCCAGAGGAATTTGTTATGCGCAGAGTATTACAACCCGAGTCAGAACATAGAAACGCACACAGACACAAAACCTCAGTAGATCTAAATCAATGAAGGCATATGGGGTCAAGGAGGGTAAGCAGAGGCTGCAACATGAAAGTGACCTTGGTTGGAACAAAGACCTACCACCCTCTTTGGATGGTTGAGTCTTGTCTCAGACTTTGGATTGACCAACTTTTCTTTTTTTATATCAGTTGTGGGGCTTGAATTTAGGGCCTGGGCACTGTCTCTGGGCTCTTTTGCTCAAGGCTTGCAGGCTACCACATTAAGCCACAGCTCTACTCCCGGTTCATAGTTAGTTAAACAGAAATAAGAGTCTCATGGACTTTCTTGCCTGGGCTGGCTTCAAACCACGATCCTCAACCTCCTAAGTAGCTAGGATTACAGGTGCGAGCCACCGGTTTACAGCTTAACCAACTTTTCTTTACTGTGACAAAATGCCTTAAAAAAAAAAAACTTAAAAGGAGAGATGTTTTCATAGACTTCTGTCCATGGTTGCTTGCCTCCATTGCCTCCAGCCTATGGTTGCTGCTCACCACATGGTAGCCAGAAGTAGAGAGAAGGTGCTGGGGTTCCCAGTATACTTTTCAAGGAAAATCCACAAATATCTACTTCCTCCAAACTGGTCTCAATTCCTAAAGATCACACCATCCTCAATAGTGCCAGAAGCTGATAACTAAGCCATTGGCACATGGCTTTTGGAGGACATTTCCTATCAAAACTATAACAAGCTTCCTACTGCCTAGGTTTAAACCCTAATTCTTCCACTTATAAACTGTAGACTTCAGACAATTACTCTTATTTTTCTTGGTTTCCATTACTTCTTCATTGCAAAGTGGAGCAACATCCAGAGCTAGTCTGTGTATTAAATAAAACAGCACATGTAGAGGGTTTAGGAGACTACCTAACACATGATCACAACTCCATTCACTACTGACTATTATTGTCATTATTATCACCGTTATTGTTAACTCATTAAATGAGCCTATTCAAGTTACTACTTTCCATATGCCTCAATTTTCCCTTCCATCACACAGGTATTATGAGATCATTACAAAACTAAAATGAGAAAGTAGATAAGGAGTCATTTAGACCAATGGCAGGATAAAGAGGCTCTGGCTCAGCCATATGGTAAAATGTCAGCTTTGAGTGTTCCAAATTTAATGGTCTCTAGTCAAGAAACACTGGATACTTTGAAGCAATTGAAGGTGGTAAATCCTGGAGTGGTAGCCAGCTTTTATTTATGTCAAGGCCAGCACATTCATCAACTCTCCTCATTAAAATTTGCCAATTAATGAGCAGTGGCATACCCCTTAGCAAAGGTCAGCAGCAACCTAAGCAAACTTATCAAAAATTCAAAGAGGTGCAGAGTTTGGGAAAAGTTCATCCTTCCCTTAATTAATGGATCTAATTACAATCCTGACATAACAAAATGCAAAATGCACTCTTCAGAAGACACCAAGTCAAAGGTTTAACAACCCAGATAACCTTCTTCTTTGGTACAGGCTGACCCAAATGTAAGGGAGGAGGGAGGAGAGGCTCTTAGCAGATAGTCAACAGGGTTGATTAAAGGGCTCTTCAAGAAATTAAGGCTTAGGAGCACATCCCAGAGCAACAAAGGAATTGAGAGGGGATGAAAATGCTCCCACATCCTGGGATCTAGGTGAACACAGAGTCAAGGCTTTCACTAATCTCCCTTCTTTGCAGATGTCAAAGTATTTATTTGGTGACCTTTCCTGGCCAGTTACGAATAGCACTTTAACATCCTAAAGAGGCTGGATTCTATCACTGTTGCCTCATTTAGATAAAACCTAAAGTACATGGGAACCGAATGGATATGCTATGTTTAAATTGTTTCTGAAATACACAGGTCCAAAATGTCGAACCAAGTACCAAAAGGCTTCACAAAAAGGCCGCCTGCCCTCCAGTGTGTCCACTCAGAGAGCCGCCATCTTCGGAAGGTACAGTTCACTTGTTCCACAACTTGGAGCCATTTCCCAGAGGACTGCAAAAGCTCTGGCAACTTCAAGTTTTGATTCATTACCTGAAAGAGAGTGGATGCAACGAAAGAAGGCAGTTAATTTCAGTGCTTCCCACTAGTTTCAAGAGTGTTCAAAACTTTTAGTTAGCAAGAGGCTTCTTCATTCACAACACGTCAAACACTTCTTCCAAAGTTCCTAAGAAGCCTGCTCATGCATTAAAATAAACATATTATAGGATGTTATTAATCTGAAGAGTAAACTTTATGCCCAACAAAAGCCAAAGAGAAAGGTAGTCTACCCTCCCATTTATTCAATAAATCTCTGTTGCATCTGTTGAGCCTTGTTTATTCACAGCTGGGTATGGTTGACTCCATGATCCTACCTCTCGTGGAGCTCAGATTCTAGTAGAGGATAATAAACAAAAAAGTAAAAAATAAATAAACAGCAGGGCCGGCGGTTCACATTGAGTAATCCTAGCTACTCAGATCCTAGCTAACTGAGATCCAAAGATCTCAGCACTCATGCCCAGAGTTTAAGCCCCAGGACCAGCACAATATACACACAAAAAATAAAACTACTATCACTGGCTGGGCATTGGTGGCTCTCACCTGTAATCCTAGCTATTCAGGAGGCCGAGGTCTGAGGATTGTAGTTCAAAGCCAACCTGATCAGGAAAGTCCATGAGACACTTATCTTTAATGAACCACCAGAAAAGCAAAAGTGGTGCTGTGGCTTTAAGTAGTAGAGTACTAACCTTGAGTACAAAAGCTCAGGGACAGCATGCAGGCCCTGAATTCAAGCCCCATGACCAACAACAAAATTTTTTATTTTCTCAAAGAAGTAGAAGAAAGAATCATGAAATAAAGAGAATGAAGAGGGGTTTATTAACAAAGTTATTTCTGTTCAGCTAGACATGGTGGTATACACCTGTAATTCCAGCGCTCTGGGAATTTGAGGCAGGAGGACTAGAAGTTCCAAATTGGCCTGAGCTACATAGGGAGACTCTGTAAAAAAGGGAACATTTTACCAAAGTTAAGAAAAGGAGAGCAGACTTGTATTCCCTTCCTGTGGTTGTACCCCCACTACCACTATACCTCATTTGAGTACCCTGGAGACTGTTTATATGGGTATTAGTATTGGGGAAGGGAAAGGGAATATCAAAATTGAGAGACAAAGGACAAAAAGACAAACCATTCCAAAAGCAATACTTACAAAACCATTTGGTGTAAACCAACTACACAACTCTTGGGGGGAGAGGGAAAGGGGAAGGGGGGAGGGGGAGAAATGAGGGAGGAGGTAACAAGTTGAACAAGAAAGGTACTCACTGCCTTACATATGAATCTATAACCCTTCTGTACCACACTTTGACAATAAAGAGACGAAATGGAGTGGGGGGAAGGGTGAGAGACAGAGACAGAGGGAGGGAAAGAGGGAGGAAAAGGGGAGACAGGGAAAGGAAGAAGAAAAGGAGTGGGAGAGATAGACAAGACAGACAGATACAAACACACACAAAGACAGATTCAGACACAGAGAGAAGAGAGTAGGCAAGGAGGGAGAGGGCGAGAGAGAAGGAGAGTGTTACAGAGACTATAAGAAAGGGAGCAGATAAGACTATTGTCGACATATTGTCTACTGTCGACATTATATTTAAAGCCCTAGGTGAATTTTCTTTGGCATATGCCACGTGGCTACTGTATATGTTCTTGGTACATTGTGTATTGTATATATGTCTACCTGACCTAGGGAAGGGAAAGAAAAACAGGGTGTAAATATCACAAGAAATGTACATACTGCCCTACTATGTAACTGTACCCCTTGGGCACAACACCTTGTCAAAAAAATTTTGTTTAATTAATAAATAAATTATTTTAAAAAAAAGGGAACAGAGAGGAGATGGAGAGAAACAGGAAAAGAGGGAGGGAGGGAAGAATTTAAATGGGGTATTTGGGGCCAAAGTTAGGTGCCTGTTAGAAAATCATGTGACCTATCAACTAAATGACTGACTATAGAACTAGAGTTCTAGGGAGATATTTGGAGAAAAGACATCAAATTGGGAGTTGTGCCTTAGAGCTGTCATGTGAAGTCATAAAATTGGATGAGGGCACCCAAGCAAAAAGAACCCTTCAGCACTCTCCCGGCTTTGCAGGCCAACATCTTGCTCCAGCCCAGCCCTTCTTAGATGATGATGCCTGGAAACAGCAAAGGCAGGGCTGGGGCTCAGCCTCTTTGGTGGCCTGGGTCTGAAGTCAGCCTTCGCCTAGAGATTTGAGATGCAGGTCCCTCGCTCAAGTTCTCCATAAAGAAAATCTCAAGCAGATTTCCACAGCACCGAAGCTCACCTACCAGGCTGCTTTCTCCTGTCTGCCAACATCCAAGGCTGAAATGACAATCCAAAACCACTTTGTTTGTTTTTTTAAGTTGCAACTCAGAGCTGCCTCTGTTTCCTCCTAGCCTATTTTTTCTGAGAGAAGCACAATTTTCTAAAAGTGAATCCCACAGGCCCCCATTACAAGGAACATAAAAAGAGAAAGAGAGAGATGAGAAGGCTCCAGGTAAATTTAATCAGCATACTGAAAGATCAGCTTTTGGCCAGAAATCCTAGCTTCTCAGAAGGCTGAGAATGTTGATTCAAAGCCAGCCCAGGCAGGAAAGTCCATGAGTCTCTTATCTCCAATTAACCACCCAAAAAACCAGAAGTGGAGCTATGGTTAAGTGGTAGAGCACTAGCCTTGAGCAAAAGGAGCTCAGGGACAGCGCCCAGGCCCTGAATGCAAGTCCCAAGACTGGCTAAAACAAAGTAATTCAGTTCAGATACCTGGTGTTCCTTTAAGGTGCCCTGGTTTGGGGAGGGTGGGAGAGGTAGTGATCTTTATGTGGCCTAAAGATGATTCCCTGGTGAGTTCATGTGAAACAGAACCCAAGACACGAAATCAAATGCAGAAAATGGGAGTGTGGCCCAGAGTAGTAGTTCACACCTGTAATCCTAGCACTAGGGAAACTGAGACTAAAGGATCATGAGTTTCAGGACAGCCTAGTTTCAGGACAGCAAAGTGGAGACCATCGTGAGATACCTAGCAAGACTGTGTCCCAGGGGCTGGGGATATAGCCTAGTGGCAAGAGTGCCTGCCTCGGATACACGAGGCCCTAGGTTCGATTCCCCAGCACCACATATACAGAAAACGGCCAGAAGCGGCGCTGTGGCTCAAGTGGCAGAGTGCTAGCCTTGAGCGGGAAGAAGCCAGGGACAGTGCTCAGGCCCTGAGTCCAAGGCCCAGGACTGGCAAAAAAAAAAAAAAAAAGACTGTGTCCCAACAAAACCAAGACCCAAAAAAAATGTGAACAAGGACAAGAAAGGAGGAGGGAGGGTCAAAAGGGGAAGAAAGGGAGGGAGGGAGGAAGGAGGGAATGGAGGGGGGAGGGAGGGAGGGAAGGTAGGAAGGTGGGAAGAGGGAAATCCAGGAACGGGTGATGAACTGCTTAGCCCCGGTCAGTGGAGCTCAGGTCCACAGAGGAGCTTCTAAGAACCCATGGGGGAGGCACCTCAGCAATGTCCCACTGAAAGGGGAGTCCGGTGCATTTTTCAACCAACTTTCTTTCCTTGTTGGTGCAGGACTATTCTCTATACATCCCAAAGGAGCTCATGAGCAATTGACTGTCCTTCTATGGCTTTAGAAAGAGTCCACAGGCAGAGAATCAGAAAGACAGTGGCACACAGGTTAAAAAAGGGTGGGGACAAAGGTATAAACTGTTCAGCTCAGCTGAGCTAAAAAAAGATGGGCGAAAGCTGGGCAGTAGTGCGTCACGCCTGTAATCCTAGCTAGTCAAGGGATTGAGATCTGAGGATCACGGTTCAAAGCTAGCCCAAGCAGAAAAGTCTGTGAGACTCTTAGCCCCAGTTAACTACCAAAAAAAAAAAAAAAAAAAGTCCTGGCACTTCGGCTTGAGTGATATAGAGTGCTATCCTTGAACAAAAAAAAAAAAAAAAAAAGCTAAGGGATAGCATTCACGCCTGAGTTCAAGCCCCAGGAATAGCACCAAAAAAAAAAAAAAAAAAAGTATGAAGAGAATTTGGCCTGGGCGTGACATGCATCTATGATAATGTTCAAGGGCAGAGGACCACATTTGCTATCTGCTAGCTGTATGAGCTTTGACAGACTTATTTTCCCTCTGAAGCTTAATTTCTTCATCCATAAAGTAATTATAGCAGTAGCCATAATGAAGTGCTCTTCTAAATAATAAATGTGTTAATATATGGGAGGTGCTTAGTGCAGGGAGGAAAACACATTAAGTTGTTATAGTATGGTTAATCAAATAATTATAAGAGCAATAACTCGTTTGCCCCCCAGCCTCCAATTTGGGTTCACATTTATTGACTCCAGTTTGGTCTTGCTCTTAACTTTGTAGCTTCTGTGTATTCTGATGCATGATCGTTATTCTGTCTGATTTCTGTTCTTCCTTCTTCCTTTTTCCTTCCTAACACTTATTGAGCCCTAACTATGCTTCTGGCATTGCACTCACCTTTTATTCTATAATTCCGTTGTTTCCCAGGCTGTAGCTGCTAGCTTCTTCTTATCAGAAGGACTGGAAATTTATTGTCTGTATAAAGCTCCCCCATCCAACCCCAATCCTGCACCACATCAAATTCTTTGAAGTCCAGGCATGTCCCACTGCAAACGGAACAAACAGACCAGAACTGACATGGAGGTGAGCCTTGTTCCTTCACCTTTCAAGCCTTCATAATCCATCTTTCTGTCCTTCCATCCTCACTCCATGTGTGCATTTAGGGAGCAATACAGAGCTGCCATTTTAATGTACTTTTATAAGGATATGCAACATCACAACACAGGAGAATTCTGACACAAAAGAGCACATCTTACTTGTAACCCCTAAATAAAGTACTAGCTACTGTAAATAAAGTACTCGCAACTGTAGCCATCCATTTCTCAAATACGTTAAACACCTACTATCATTATTAAATATTAGGGAAGGACGTGGCAGTGATTAAAATATGATTCATGATCTCAAGACCTCTATGCTCTAACAGGAACAATAGTATTGAATGCCTCTAACTAAATGAAGGTGTGTGATGTGTCTGTCTTTTCTAGACATATAGACATAATAAATGTTGGCAGGAAAAGGAACTAGAAAACTCGGTTGTTACAGTGGAAAGAGAATATGATATACCATAGACGGCTCTTAGAAGAGTCTTGTTAGGATTTAAATG
The DNA here is from genome assembly GCF_023159225.1 of Perognathus longimembris pacificus. Lineage (NCBI taxonomy): Eukaryota > Metazoa > Chordata > Mammalia > Rodentia > Heteromyidae > Perognathus > Perognathus longimembris. The sequence goes on from NC_063170.1 coordinate 19,492,458, forward strand.
TTGGTTTGGCAAGTGGAAATGCATTTACCATTGCAACAGCATTGAGTGGTGGGATTTTTTTTTTCTTTGTCAATTGTGTGGCTTGAACTCAGGGCCTGGATGCTATCCCTGGGTCTCTTTGTGCTCAAGGCTAGTGCTCTACCACTTGAGCCACAGCACGACTTCTAGTTTTTGAGTGATTAATTGGAGATAAGAGTCTCACGGGGACTTTTCTGCCCAGGCTGGCTTTGAGCTGCGATCCTCAGATCTCAGCCTCCTTAGTAGCTAGTATCACAGGCGTGAGCCACCAGTGCCAAGAGAGTGGTAGGACCTTTGAGAGGTGATTAGCCTGCTGCTATAAAAAGGTCAGTGGAGCCAGGAACTGTTGGGTTAGACCTATAATCCTAGCTACTCAAGAGCCTGAGATCTGAGGATCACAGTTCAAAACCAGCCCAGGCATGAAAATCTGGGAGACATTTATCTCAATTAAGGACATGCAATTCATGCAAGATCATTAAGGACATACAAGTCAATACCACAATGAGAAACTATGATATAACCCTATTGGAATAACAATAGAAAGAAAGAGAGAAAGAAAGAAACAAACAAACAAACAAACAAACAAAGGGAAAGGAAAGGAAAGGAAGGAAGGGAGGGAGGGAGGGAGGGAGGGAGGGAGGAAAGGAAGGAGGGAGGGAGGGAAGGAAAGGAAGAAAGAAAAACTAATAATACCAGTGAGTGAAAATGTAAAGTAACTGGAATTCCTCTCCATTGCTGGTGGGAATGCAATATGCCAATAGCACTTTGGGGAAAAAAATTCTTGTAGGGGGCTGGGGATATGGCCTAGTGGCAAGAGTGCTTGTCTCGTATACATGAGGCCCTGGGTTCAATTCCCCAGCACCACATATATAGAAAATGGCCAGAAGTGGCGCTGTGGCTCAAGTGGCAGAGTGCTAGACTTGAGCAGGAAGAAGCCAGGGACAGTTCAGGCCCTGAGTCCAAGCCCAGGACTGGCCAAAAAAAAAATTCTTGTAGGTTTAAACTTTCAGATGACTTAGCAACTCCACTTATAGGTATTTACTACCCACATGAACTGGGGAAATTATGTTCACACAAGAACCTGTACTGATGCCGGTGGCTCAAACCTGTCATACTAGCTACTCAGGAGGCTGAGATCTGAGGATCGAGGTTCAAAGCCAGCCTGGGCAGGAAAATCCATTGAGACTCTATCTCCAACTAACTACCCAAAAAGCCAGACGTAGAGCTATGGCTCAAGTAGTAGAACACTAACCTTGACCAACACACACACACACACACACACACACACACACACACACAGAGTACATATATATCTATAGCATTTCCTTTCTGGTTGCTGAAAAGTAGAAACAACCCAAATGTCCCTTGAATGGGGGAGGGGGGACTAGATAGACAAATGAGATCATTTTGATCTACTACTGGGTCTGCAGGACCATCAATTGGATAGCAGATGAGATTAATGAAGGAGGTCTCAGATGCTCAGACATCTGGAATACGATGCGCGCAGCTGGACAGGGGTCTAGCCTAAGAATGCTAAGTGCTGTAGAAAAGGGCTGAGGGGAAGATTTCTCTAGAATTGGTCTAAACGTAGGTTCAGAGACTGTAACACAGACACATGAGTGTGGTTTCAAAGAAGTCAACCTGGATCTCATATTATTGGTCGCAGGATCTCCCACAAGCATCTGATACAAAATGAACTGTCAGAGAACATGTGCTTATCCCAGCTGTCAAGGTAATCAAGAAGTGACTGAATAGCAGCGACTCAGGAATGCCATAAGGAAACTGGATGTCTACTGGGTGTTTTTGAGTCTGTCTTCCAATGTGGAGTTCACGGTTCTTTGTGTAAATCTCAGTAGCAGGTGCTAATGTTAATGGCTTGGGAGTGAAGCACATTATTTCAGAATTCACTCTAAGACAGACTTTTCTCTCAGAAATACTGGAAGATGATTTTTATTTTTTCTTCCAAAAATAGATAACTTCCTGCCAGAGCCAAGTACTTAATTGTGATCCATTTCCAAGAAAAGTGAATCCTGTCTTGTCTGTATTGCCTGCAGTAGACTCAAACCACTATGTTCGAGATATTTCTCTTTGTGTGATCCACAAATCTTCCCGAAGTTTGTCTTGCATGTGCCTGAATTTTTGAAATCAAGGTGACATGAAGAGATTGCTACAAATGCTACCCTACTTGCGTCTTCTCATCCCCAGAGCCTACCAATGGAGGCGGGAGGGGGAAAGGATGGGAGTCACTACAGGTCAGAAACCATATTAATCAAGACCTGAGGCTCAGCCAGGTGCCCATGGCTCACTCTTGTAATTCTAGCTCCTCAGGAGACTGAGATCTGAGGATCCAGGTTCAAAGCCAGCCCGGGCAAGAAAGTCCATGAGGCTCTTATCTCCAATTAACCATCAGAAAACTGGAAGTGGAGCTGTGGCTCAAGCAATAGAGCACTAGCCTTGAGCACAGAGAGGCTTAGGGACAAAGCCTAGGCCCTGAGTTCAAGCCCCAGGATGGGCAAAAAAAGAAAAACCTAAGGCTGGATGTGGTGGTAATATCTATAATCCCACCATTCAGGCAGCAGAGGCAAAATAATCCCACGTTCCAAGCCAGTCTGGGCTAGACAGTGAGATTCTATCTTAAAACAAACAAGTATGACATCTCAGTTAGCAAATTAGAATACTCTGAGCAACCTAAGCACAGAGCCAACAGAGGCAATAGGTAAATTAAGAAACTAGTAACCTAGGCAAGAAGGAGAATCAAGAAAAGAAAAGTCTTAGCAGGCACTGGGCTATTGCGGGCATTGCTGCATGAAGCTGCTGAGACTCACACCTGTAATCCTAGCTACTCAGGAGGCTGAGACCTGAGCACCACGGGCAGGAAATCAGTGAGCCTCTTATCTCCAATTAACCACCAGAGAACTGGAAGTGGTGATGTGGCTCAACAGGGTAGAGCGCTAGCCTTGAGCGTAAAAGCACAAACCCAGAATGTCACTGTGGCCAGGCGAGAGGAGCCCTGCACTGTACCACAGGGGCACTGTTCAGCTCCCATGGACGTCTTTCTATTGTTCGGAGACTTCAGTAAGGCAAAGCGGAGATCTCATAAGGATGGCAGCACAGAGCCCTGAGCCTTGGAAAGGGGCAGGCTGAGGGACTGGAAGATTCGCCATTATCTACACAGCGAACATTTTCCTGACCATCACACTTGATCTCAGAAGCAATTTAAATAAACACACACACACACACACACACACACACACACCTTTTCTCCAAAACTCTAGAACTTTTGGGATTTCTTTTTTCCAATCAGCAACAAAAGAATTCATTTTCCACACACACACATACAAAAAGAAAAAGAAAAACAGCAGGCTGTGTCTTTGAATATTAAAACTTCCACCTTGGGAAATTTTTTTAAGCCTCTTTTAAAGTTATAAATGAAAGTCACTCAGCAGACATCCATCCGTGCTCAGGGGCCTCTTTTATCTACTGAAGAAAGACAACAGTGTGATCACTAAGGCACCAGAGACCAAATGACTGACCTTCAGTCCTGCTCCATCCACCACTGGCTCAACCAAGATAGGGCCTTCAAGCTTTCTGGGGTAGCAACAGACCGCGATGTAATTTGATGATAGAAAGAAACCCATCAAGGGAGAATAAAAAACAGCCAGATCATGTTATTCATAGAGTTCTTAAGAGTTTTAAAAGAGTTTAAATTTGCCTTCAGCTAGGCCCTTTTCTTGTTTAAAAAAAAAATGAACCACTCTA